>NC_068365.1:18594846-18646083 GCF_020536995.1 Dreissena polymorpha
CAAGAGGTTCCTATGTACCTATGTAGCCGGATTGCGCCCTCAGAGCGCCCGACACAGATCACGCTACTCTCCGGTCAAACACAATACTACATAGGACTGCTGCCTTTGTCACCATATTATCAGAATCATTAACGTGCAAAATGGAAACTTTCAACTGTTCTTTCACTTCATACATAAGCCATTGCCGATCTTCAATGATCGCTTATTTCCGAGAGATGCATTTTATTTTTTTCAAACTTCGAATTTTGATATATGTTTAACTTATTCATTTAGATTACATTATTTTCACTATAAATATTGACTTTGATCCAAATATCAACTGAAAAATACGATTTCGCGATTTCTTTAAAGATCGAGCGAGCCTTTTTACCTGTTTATTTATATATATCTAATTTAAGGTTACACAGATGTGAAGTTGTCGTGGCCGAGGCGATGAATTTGAAATCTTTTGGGATTTTCCCGCGCAGGTTCGATTCCTGCCGACATCGCATACTTTTTGCGACGCGTTTTATTTCTTTTCTAACGTAATTTGATTTAATATAGCACATAAGCTATGTTTATTGTTAAATATGTTGACAATTGTATGCACATCCTTCAATTTTAAAATTAAAACAACGTTATGGCTAAATTGATTAATTTACTGCTGAAAATACGAATGATGCATGTTGCATTTTTATTTTTATTTCAAAAAGTAAACGGTAAATCTGTCTATTTTTTGGTATTTTTGCTGTATATAGTGTTTCTATAAAAACTTAGTTTAAAATATAACTTAAATGATACTATTTTGAATTTTATGACACTTTGTTTTTAACCGACCCAATTTTTACTTGGCTGAAATCACTTACATTACATTTATTATTATTATTATTATTATATAGCTTTTAGAAACTTATACCTTAAAAAAAATCCCATTGGAACAAAAATCCCATGGGAAAAAAATCCCATGGGATAAAAAAATCCCATGGGACAAAAAAATCCCATGGGATTTTTTTATTTTTTTTAACACGATTTAACGCGTTGAAATCGCGAGAAATGCTCATCATTTGTTAAAAGGTAGTGTTTCTGAAGGTTACATGAATAAATCTCTAAAAATCAGAAAAAAATCCCATGGGATTTTTTTTCCCATAAAAAAATGGGATTTTTTTTCTATCAAAGTAAATTGAACGAAAATAAGCAAAAATGCTTTAACAATGCTTAAAATCGATAACTAAGCACAAACGAACGTGTTTTATGTTTTTGAAAATCCCATGGGATTTTTTCTCCCATAAAAAAGATGGAGAAAAATCCCATGGGAGAAACCAAAATTCCCATGGGATAATGAAAAATCCCATGGGAAAATACAAAAATCCCATGGGAACCCCAACTTTGCAAATAAAGTTCATAGTGAAGAAAACGCATTTAACAAGCAAAAATAACCAATTATTAATCACAAGTTAGACTTGTATCTTTTACTTTATCACAAATAAGCAAACCTTCAAGAAAAAGGGTACTTAAGTTTGCGAAATTTCGGTTTCGCAAAGTTTTTCCGGTGGCCGTTCAATATGTATTTGACCATCAACACTAGAGAAGACTGAGATAAAGATATGCAGAAAATGAAGTAACACCAGTTCATACACAGTGCTCAACTTACATCATAGAGATGTTTAAGTGCATGGATTTCAAGACTATTAAAGCTCAGGACTTTGGTACAGTCTCCCCATCTACAGCATTTCTCTTGAACCACATGAGAGATGATGTCATCTAGCTGTCCTATGGAGTGGAAGTCTTCCTTGCAGGATATCCATTTGCACGAATACTCCTATAACAAGCAAATTTGTAAACTGCAGATTTGGAAGCAAAAGTCAATTAACTTACAGTGTCCACATTTTTAACTTTAGTTATAATCATTGACTAAGTTTTTCACAAATGGTTTTTTTTATTGAAAATGTTAATGAAAAGGCAAAAAAGAGATTGACTGTGAAATAAGTCAATGGAGATAAGCCTACTAATAGCTCTTGGTGTGTATTGTGGATTTCACCATGATTTGTTTAACTCTATTTTTGTTTTATTTATCTATTAATTGATATTTTCCATGAGTACTTTACGCAGATACACATCTAATCAGAGCCTCTGTTAATGTAATAAAAGTATGTTAATGTTCTGTTCTTCTGTTAATAACTAATCTAAAAAGAAAGAAAAAAGTAAATTTGCTAAACTGTATGAATATGGCATACACTTATTTTTCCATGTTGAAATCTTATTAAATTCATGATATATAGCACTAAAATGTTTGTAAAAGACAGATGGATGGACTGACAGACTGACCGATGGAAAACGCCAACACTATATCTCTCTGCCTTTGGCGAGGATAATGATTCAACAGAAAGTAGAAATCATCAATAAAAACTTGATGCATCTAAGTTGGCTTAGCAATTAGTTCAATATGTCCTTTAACTGAACAAAAAACAGATATTTCAAATACTTAACATAATTTGTTGCAAATATTAAGAAGCACTTACAGGTCCAGGGTTTCAATCACCAACATATGATGAAATAGTTCTCAGTAACAAAAGGCACAAAAATGCAGAAAAAAATCACTTAAATGTTAAAATAAATATATATGGTTATTCAATAAACAATTTTTTTTGGAGGGTAGGGGGTTGAGAGGGGGTATAACGTGGGGTGTGATCATTTATTAGACGATCTGACGATCTTTCAAAAATAAAAAAAAAGGAAAAAAAAAATATTATTTTATTTTTTTTGGGGGGGTAGGGGGTTGAGAGGGGGGTATAATGTGGGCTGTGGTCATTTATTAGATGATCTTTCAAAAATAAAAAAAGCATACAACATTTTTTTTTTTGGGGGGGGTGGGGGTTGGCAGGGATTCTGGGTTGGGGCGTGGGGTATTCACTATTGCATGGGTGGAATCCATTGTGGTATTCAGGAAAGTGTTGTTTTGTCAAAGTATTAATAAAATCTTATCATAAAGAAAGTAGTTATGTGAATTTAAGCAAAATGTTCAATTATCTAAGTAAAAAGGGGGCAATAATCCTATCAAAATGCTTGATTCAGTGGTCTGCTCTCGTTTATAGGTTGGGGTCATGTTGGTAAACAAGTATGCAAAATATAAAAGCAATATGTCAAGGGACATAGGAAATATTTGGGGTAGTATTCACAATTTAACATAGATTTATCAATAATATGCATATTCTAAGTATAAAAGGGGCAATAATTCTGTCAAAATGCTTGATACAGTGGTCTGCTCTTGTTTATAGATTGGGATCATGTTGGTAAACAAGTATGCAAAATATGAAAGCAATATGTCAATGGACATTGACAATATTTTGGGTAGTACGCAAACTTTAACATTTGCACGCTCACGGAAACGCCAACGCCGGGGTAAGTAGGATAGCTCCACTATATATATTTCATATATAATAGTCGAGCTAAAATACAGTCAACAATTAAAGAGTTGCTGTCACTGGAAATGTGATCTTGCATATATACACTTCATGGTGACAACATACTACTCTCAATTGAATTGTTAAACAAGAGCTGTCTCCATAGGATGACATATGCCCCCAATAAATTCTTTGATAGAAATTATGAGCATTTTTCGAAATCTAAATGCATTTTTCGAACCCTAAACGCGGACCCTAAGGTCAAGGTCATGAGGTAAAAATTTGTGTGCGTATGGAAAGGCCTTGTCCGAATACGCATGCATATCAAATATGAATGTTACATCTGAAGCGACAAAAGAAGTAAAGAGCATTTTTCGAAACCTAAACACAAAGTGTGACGGACAAACAAACAGACAGAAGGACAGTGCGATCACTATATTACCTCCTTTGGCGGCATAAAAAAAGTTAATCCAGAAATGCAAAGTAAGTCCCAAACTAGAGAGCGGGCACCATACTAAATCCTTGAAATGCACTAAGTAACCTGTGACCTAGTTTTTGACCCGGCATGACCCATATTCGAACATGACCTAGATATTGCCTTGATACAACTTCTGACCAAGTTTGGTAAAGATCAGATGAAAACTACTTCAATTAGAGAGCGGACACCATGCTTAATCCTTGAAATGCACTAAATGACCCCATGACCTAGTTTTTGACCCGGCATGGCCCATAGTCGAACTTGACCTAGATATTGTCTAGATACAACTTCTGACCAAGATTGGTAAAGATCGGATGAAAACTATTTGAATTAGAGAGCAGACAAGAAAAGTGGGACAGACGGACAGACAGAGAGTGCGAAAACTATATACGGCGGACTGACGAAGCTGAGACTATATGCTCTCCCCAAAATTTTTTGGGGGAGCATAAAATGTCAAATAAACATGGATAATACAAAATATTGCGAAATGCTTTATTTATAAATTAGAAACTAGATCACACTTCACTTTTACAATGATTGCAAGTTTCCATGACTCATTGAGGAATAAACCATGTAAAATGTTATTATTCTATATCCAATAAATTCATTCATTCGGCATTCTTCATATGTACCACGTGACAGTCCAATATATTCCGGTATTGGATCCAAAAAGTCTGTATTTTTTCCATATTGAACAGTTGAGTACAAGTGCACTAAGCAATTGTTTTATAACAATAAAAGCCGTTACCGAGAAAAAGTATCTGAATGTACTATAATCGACTCACAGGGGCGCTTGTCTTGAAAATAGCATAGATGCAATTAAAGCATTTTAAAATCAAAATTAAAATGAAACAAAGAGCTGAAGAAAGGGATATAGAATTAAAAGCTTATTAGACGTTTAAACTGCACACAGTTTGAAGTCATATTCGACTCGCCTAACGGCTCGTCCAATATGACGTCAAACTGTGTGCTCGTCCAAATATATCTCCGTATTGCACAGTGAAACGTCTAATAACCTATAAGTATTGCAAATTTATATAGTTATTGGAAACAACTATATTAAATTTAAATATAAAAGCTTTTTTTTAAATAATTGTTTATGTACCGGTAAAACACCCCTTCATTCGTAAGAATGTCATTTGAGCCTAGATGAAGATACAGCTGTTGAACATCCATCGTCCGCAAGACTCTCAACAATGCATGGCGAAAACGATCACAAGAAAATTTGGCACCTTTGAAAACAGAGTTAGCGAATGTCTGAGTAAATAAATCACAAATATACAATGAAAGGAATACACAAGGAAAATGCATGCTTTGCCTCAGGGTTAAAATGAAAAGTTTGCAAATACAATTCCCTACAATCTGTAAAATATTCCACACGCTTAAATAAAATATATAACCATGCAAATTAGTTAGAAAACGCAATCATTGCACATCAGCATAAGTTTAAATTTATATTGATGACAAATATTGTAATCATACGAAGCTTAGGACTTGAAATATGAACTGTTAAGTATAAAGAAATGAAATAATTACATCATTTATAGAACCTATGAGTATCACGTTTAAATGGTGACGTTTCGTGTTTTCTCAAAAATGTTTACAAAAACATTTACACGATTGTTGATATCAACATAATCCATTTTAGTTCATTACGTTAAAATGTTGCAAAACTTATTAAAAGCTGTTAAAAAAAGACTCGTATACATTTGTATCATGTGTGCCAGATGGCCCTTCTTTACAACAGCGTAAACATAACAAAACACCATGTACGACCTAGACGTCTTAAATATTTGACACAGGTCGGCACAAAGTGCTCGGGAAAATTGTCCAGCTATTTGTTGCATGATCATGCCCCGAATTGTCTTGAACATTCGACGCGCGTCGGCACAACGTGCATGAGAAAATTTTCCCGACATTTATTCATCCGCATTCATTTTTAATTAAAGAAACAGATACTCGTTTTTATGTACATCTTGAGTTAGAAAACAATAAAAAATTTACACAGGTGTAGTCTTATTGAAGAAATGTGGGATCAATATTTATTCGTCTTTGATACAAAATACTACGGCATGTAAGTAGAAAACGTGTACCCAATGATTCGACAACGACAAGAACATTTGGTTTTAATATGACGTCATTGCGCAAATGGGTTATGATCTGAATATAACTTCTGGAAATAATCATTACTTTCAGTTTGGAAATGCGATGTCACTGACGCTTTTATAACTGACATATGGATACCGTTTAAACGGTAACCTTTTGTTTATTTCATTAATCATTTCGTTTTAACGTTTAGAAAAATGTGTACATGTGATACCATTAATAGAAACAAACCTGAAACTGTAATAACTGTTCTATACCATTTTCATTACATATTCTCACCAAAGATTGGCAGGCATTTGACAGCTATATCGTCAGGAAGAATATCCTTAATCTGATGAACATTGGAGTCCCCAGCAATAAGGTTCACTTTTCTCCTGTCTTGGGCACCTGAAAAAATAAAAGGAAAATGCTTCCCGACACAACGCTGCATCCTGTTCAAAAGAGCCTGCGTAATAAATCTACTAATTATAAAAAGACAAGTTTTAACAATCCAAATACTACCTTAACAATACTATTGCAACAAGACTAATAAGGACGACTAAACTTGTCTAATGTGTGTCTAACTGCACAAAAAGAATATAAACAAAACAGATCAATCACGCTTTAATAAAAATAAAGGTCACACAAGTTAAAAAGCACTAGTTTTCAATAATCAATAAGTGTCAAAATTGCAATATACTGGTCAGTGTTCAATGCAAATATCACTATGAACATGTCAAAAGTGTTAATTATTGCACTAGTGTGTAACACACTGTATTTGTCCAAATGCGCGAAGCACCTGTGTTTTTAATAATTAGTATTAAAGTGTCACTCAAAATGCAATGCACTGGTAAGTGTTCAATCAATGCAAATATCACACAGTCACTATAAATATATCAAAAGCGTCAATTATTGCACTAGTGTAAAACACACTGTAAGTGTCCAAATGCGCGAAGCACGTGTTTTTAACAGATCACAAAATGGGTAATAAAACACACAGTTGAACTTAAGGTGAAAAGTAAACACAAATCCTTCGTTCACTCACACTGAGTTACTAGGACTAGGTCGCGAAAATGAATGCCACTTTGAATTTATACACTTTACACCGTCGAAATACACCAAATCACAATTAAAAGATGTCTATTGCAAGTTCAAAAAGAAAACTGAAATATATAAGCGCCAAAATGACTTCTTGATCTCCAAACAATGTCACAAACGTATACAATACCGGATCTCAACCGTTTGAAAGCTCGTGGGCAATCAGAAGGGGAGATTATTCCAACGATGTTTTTTATTTTTTCTCCATTCGGTACCCCTCGCACGTTATTTGTTTACGATTTCTCCATAGATGGTCATACTACAATCATTCATAACGTTTATTTATAGATGTTTGTGTTGTGACATATATGGCTATGATTACCATATAAGGCAAAGACGGGCAGGGACCAGAGTCGCTCTGACAAGGTGGGAGACAGGCTAGTTTATTCCATAAGGTGTTATACCGTCAATGTCGGTATAAAAGTGGGATAAAAAAAGGCTTCAAAAAGCAAGTGTCAAAGGAGATGCTGCGATTCATGTTATTTTTTACTGCTTTAATTAATAGTTCATATGAAAAATGGGCAATTTGGATTGAAGTTAAATACTTGAACAAATGTCATGTATTGTAATGTAAGGGACACTACTCGTATTGTCTTGTTAAAGCATGCAGTCATGAGTTACTTGTATTGAGGTTTATATATATGTGAATCTATGAATAAAGCCAGTTGTGAGTTACCCACCGACGAGTTCAGAGTTATTACATGTTGTCAGAAATCTATTAAAAATCGGCGCGATCAGGCGATTGCATGACAATCGTACGTTGCAAATCTGTTGTTAAAGGTTCATTTTATACAACAGCGAAATGGCTTCGAAGGGAATCAGGCCATTACCGGAATTTAACCCGTCAGAAAGTGCATCAAGTTGGGAAGACTACAAACGGGACTTCATAATTCATTTGGACGCGCTAGGTTTGGACGACAAGCCTGGAAAAATAAAGGTTGGTGTCCTACTTGCTAACATGGGACGAGAGTGCGTAAAAATTTACGATTCGTTCGCGTGGGCGCCGGAAGTTGTTGCCAATCAGGATGCTGGAATCGCGGCAGTGCCAGCCGAGGATAAATACCATCCAGAAAAAGTTTTCACAAAATTTGACAGACATTTCGGAGTGCATAATTACCGTAACATTAAAAGACAAGAGTTCCTCAACACAAAGCGTGGTAACCTGTCAATAATGGACTACATTTCGGAATTAAAAAGAAAGGCCGAACACTGTCAATATGGGGAACAAAGAGAAGGGTTAATATGTGACATGATCATTAATGGCGTGAATGACACAAAGTGTAGTGAAAAGCTAATGGAGATATCGGTTACATAACTTACCATCGAACGTGTCGTGCAGGGTTGTAGGCAAATAGAATTGACCACATCTCACATCAAATCACTGGGCGAAAGCCCTCACGTAAACATCGCTAGAACGCATCAAAACCCTCATAAGCAACAAAAATACTGTGCCAAGTGTTGCAGAAAACATGAAGTAAGGAAATGTCCCGCCTATCAAAAACAGTGTGACAATTGCGGTGAGTTTGGCCATTTCAAGGCATCCAAATTATGTCCTGCAGTCGATGGGGCATCGCATCAACAAAAGGGGATATCACACAGAGGGGCACTTGGCTATGGACGTAGACTACGTCATCGCGGAGGTGATCGGGGAATCCACCGTGGATATCGGGGCCGTGGAGGTCAACGACGTGTCAACTACACAGAAGCCCAGGAAGACCAGGTCGAGGAAATGTTAAACCAGTTTTAACATGCGGATGTGAACGACGTATTTATCGCAACATCGAGTGAAGATAATCATGAATGGTCCGCTAACTTGAAAATAGGGTGTAAAACGGTAAAATTTGAAATCGACAGTGGCGCAATGTGCAGTGTCATGTCATATGGAACAGCGAAGCTATTTGAAAAGGTTGCACCAATCACAAGGAGTGATGTTATTATTAGCGGTGTCAATGGGCCAGCAGTGAAGGCGCTAGGAATGATTACATTGCTGTGCGAGCATAAAAATATCAAGCGTTCGGTTAATTTCCAGATTATGAACACTCCAAGAGGCATAAACTTGCTTTGAAGGGATGATTCAGTTGATTTTGGGCTGATCTTGAGAATACACACCGCAAGACTTGAAACAGAATCTATCATTGAGAAATATAGTGACGTCCTTGGGGAAGAGATTGGGTGTATACCGGGCGAGTACGAGATTAAAATCGATAAGTCAATAGAACCAGTAGTTCATGCACCAAGACCGGTTCCAGTCGCGATTCGTGAACAATTGAAAGCTGAACTAAAACACTTAGAGAAATGCAACATTATTGCTAAAGTAACAGAACCTACTCAATGGGTCAGTAGTTTGGTGTGCGTAAGGAAGAAAAACGGAAGAGTGCGAATATGCATTGACCCCACAGATTTAAACCGCGCAATCCGAAGAGAACATTATCCAATGAACAATTTTGATGATGTTGCCACAAGATTGAATGGTAGTAAATACTTTACAACGCTAGACGCGAATATGGGTTATTACCAAATAAAATTAACTGAAGAGAGCTCGAAGCTCACAGCGTTTAATACTCCGTTCGGCATGTACCGATACCTGCGGATGCCGATGGGCGTGAAGTGTTCGAGTGAAGTGTTCCAACGGTCCATGGAACAGAACTTTGGTAACATTGACGGGGTAGAAATAATTGTTGACGATATTTTGATTCATGGTAGAACACTGGAAGAACATAACAGGCGTTTGGAAACGGTGCTTCAAAAGGCACGTTCAATTAATCTGAAGATGAATAAAAAAAGTGTATGTTTGCCAAGCCGGAAGTGGACTATGTAGGTCACAAACTGACTGGAGACGGAATTAAATCGACAGATCAAAGAGTGAAGGCGATAGCAGACATGAGAGAGCCAGAAAGCTTCAGTGAGCTTGAAACTGTGTTAGGCATGTTATCGTTTGTGTCTAAGTTCATCCCAAATCTCAGTGAGGTGAATGCACCACTGCGCGATATGAAGAGGCTAGAAACGTGGAGCTGGGGTGACGAGGCGAAGCGTGCGTTCAATAAAATAAAAGAAGCTCTTGTTTCAACAAAAGTACTTCAGTACTACGACTTGAAAAAACCTGTCACACTCACAGTAGACGCATCAATGAGAGGCCTGGGAGCCGCGATAATCCAACAGGACCGTGTTGTGGCATATGCGTCACGTGCGCTCACACCGACAGAGCAACGGTACGCTCAGATCGAAAAAGAAATGCTAGCCGTTGTATATGGATGTGAAAAATTCCACAAACTGCTATATGGCCGAGATACTTTCCTGGTGGAATCTGATCACAAACCGTTTGAGTCGATTCTAAAGAAAGAAATACATAAAGCTCCGCTAAGAATTCAACGAATAATTTTGAAGCTTCAACCGTATGACTTCAACCTCGTGCACAAAAGCGGCAAGGACTTTGGTCTAGCAGACTGCCTCAGCAGATTACCGTTAGAAAATATAGATGAGAAAACTATCGATGAAGAGTTGATGGTTTTGAAGCTCGACACGCTGTCGTGTTCAAACCATGACAAAATTGCACGCGCAACACAGGCGGATGAACAATTCCAAGTACTGGCAAAGGTTATCATTCGAGGATGGCCAGAAACGAAGTGCGAAGTTCCAGTTGAAGCCGTTCCATTTTGGGATTACCGCGATGAAATATCAATCTACAATGGAGTTCTGTACCGAGGGGAACGCGTATGTATCCCGAAAGAAATGAGAACAGAAACGTTGAAAGCGATACATAAGTCGCATTTAGGGGTAGTGAACTGTTAAAAGAGGGCGAGAGAGTTAGTATTTTTGCCCGGCATGAACAAACAAATTGAAGATCTTGTTGGCAGGTGTAGTGCGTGTTTAATGCATCGCAAGATGAGCCAAAAGGAGCCAATGATCATCCAACCAGTACCTGAGCTACCCTGGAGCAAAGTTGGAATGGACTTATGCGAACTAGAGGGTAACAATTACCTAATCATTGTAGACTACTTCTCCAACTTCATTGAAGTAGCACCATTGCAAAGAGACACTCGAACGAGCACCATCTTAAAACTCATCAAGCAAAACGTGGCTCGTTATGGAATCATGGGCTCAATCATCTCGGACAACGGTCCACAGTTCACCAGTGCTGAATTCCGAGAATTCATCGAAAAATATGGCATCACCCATATTACGTCGTCGCCTTTGCACCAACAAACAAACGGCCTTGCTGAAAAGGCTGTACAAACCGTGAAAAATCTAATTAAAAAGTGTAGTGAAACAGGGGACGACATCTACTTAGCCCTGTTAGAACTAAGAAACACGCCACGCGATAACAATGGATCACCGATGCAACGTTTGATGGGTCGACGCGCAAAAACACTAATACCTATGAAACAAACATTGCGACAACCAGAAACAACCAGTGAAAATGTCGCACCGAAGTTGTTAGAATTTCGTGAAAAGCAAAAATTCTACTACGACCAACACGCGAAGAGCAGGGACAATCTTCAGCCAGGGGACGAAGTAAGACTTAAAACCCCATCTGGCTGGAAACCGGCAGAGTATGTAAAACCGTCCGAATACCCGCGATCACATATCGTTAAGGCAGGCAAATCGGGGCGCGAATATCGCCGAAACACGGACATGCTAATGTAAACCAAGGAAAAACCACACATTATCACCACAAACAATGACGTGTACATACCGGCACCCACAACGCCAACAGAGACGGTAGCAGAAAAACCATCAACCACTCCAAATCACGAAAACAGTGCTAGTGCGAGATCGAGCGAAACTCGAGACAAACCGGGGAAAGAGAGTGTACAAGACACTGTTAGAAAGAAAACGAGGTCAGGAAGAGAAGTTCACAAACCGATACGGTAAATGACTATCTGTAAGATGTGGAGTGCAAAACATGTGTCATATGACTGCCTTATAGTAGTGCAAAATAAACTTATTGATAAACTGTTTAATAACTATCATTCGGTAATATTGGTTTCGGTAATATTGGTATTTGTATAAGTAAGATGTATTGTGGTAGTAAATGCATAATGTTCTTGAAACTGTACTATCATAACGAGCAAGGAACAGTTTGTACACATTTATTTTTATCATATCAGACGCTTGGTTAATGTTTAAAGATTCAGTGCCATCAGCGCTTTGATTTTTCTCCAAACAACAAAATGTTCATGAAATTTTCACAAAAATCCAATACTTAATTATTTTTTGGTGTATCTACTTTCTAGTTTGTTTTGGGTGTAAACACATTTTGTTATCATATCCCAGCTGAAACCCGACATTTACTGTATCTGGCATTTGTCATTTTGTCCTGAACAAGCTTGAATCCGAGATAACAGAGACAATTTTTTGGAAAGTTAGCAAACATGTATTTTAGTGAATAATTTTGTCTAACATGTTGTTTTATTGTTAATTTGATTTTATGAAGTTCAATTGCATATTTAATTTAAAAGAAGTTCTTCATTACTTAAAATGCATTTTATTGATATGGAATATTCTATTTTCAATAACAATTTAACACTCATAGGTTTAAAAGAAATTCCCACTATGATTTTATAATGATTTTATAAAAAGAACAGTTTATAATGTGTTACTACAGGTTATGTTATTCGCTTTCTTTCATAAACTATTCGCATATGTAACGATAGAGTAGTTTATAGTTTATCATGTGTTTATAATTTTAAAAAAAACAAGAAAGAAAAGGGGATGTCATGTATTGTAATATAAGGGACACAACTCGTATTGTCTTGTTAAAGCATGCAGTCATGAGTTACTTGTATTGAGGTTTATATATATGTGAATCTATGAATAAAGCCAGTTGTGAGTTACTCACCGACGAGTTCAGAGTTATTACAAACGAGTTCAAATTATCTTTCTAGAAATCATTTTGTATCTTGTTAATTAAATTTGCAGGATAATCACTTCCACAATTGTATAATATTTGAAAATCGATCATTATATCGCCCTATGTGTGCAAAAAGGTACCACGTGCCTTCTAATTCTAATGTCAGATGGTACCTTTTTGCACCATGGTGGCGATATTCACAATATTTATCCATTTTCCATTCGCAGTAGCAATTCTACAGATCCATGAGCACTTCATAGAACTGACAAAAGAACAAAGATCAATAATTTTCAAACCGCCTTTTGTACATATGGACGATGGTCCACCGTCGCCCAACTAAAAATAGCATGTAAAACCAAGTATGCGCATGCTCAGCGGCGGGCGCAGTAAATGGTTAAAGTGAAAGTAGATGTCGCCGCCATTTTGAGTGGTTGGTAAACTGTGGTTTGTGTCCAAATAATTAGACGGTATCTTTTGTATATTGACCCCATACTCATGTAGTCATTGCATATATTTTTATTAATGGGTTTCGACCCGTAGCCTTGTGTTCGCCCTACATCATGTTCGCCTTGGGTTCTGTTAACCCTTCGATTCAGTGAAAGTAATAAACGGAGAAAAAAAAACATTTTTTTAAATTGTATTATTCATAACAGTTACACAATTGTATTGGTTGTGTGTTGTACATATTTGATATCTGATACGCAAACATATTCTTGAAGTGAAATATTTTGCCAACAATAGTTCTTCCCCATAGTAAATACTGGAAACCATACATTATCCTACCGCACCACAAATTCGACGACACCTAAATTCGACGATGTTCTATTTATATTGATTAAATGGATGATTATTGTCTTTGAATCATTTCAAAGTAATACAGCCGAGTTTAAAATTATTATTTTCTGCTATTAAACATTTCATTATTTCTTTCATTATTTGCTAAATATTGCTTCATGTAACCGTTACATCGTCGAATTTCGGTCCATTACATTCGGTTCTTTACACCCGTCGAATTTGGGTCACACTGGGATATTGCATACATGCATCTAGTCCAAATTTTGACGCTCTTAAATATTAAGCTACTTTTTATATGGGTAAAGTATCTCGCGCGTCTTATAAATAAGACTAACATGCATCATGCAGAGATCTCCCTCTGGTTTAGTTCAAACCTGTATAGTTTAGTTTGATTGCATAGGACTTATTTGAAAAAGCTGTAAATTTTGTTTCCGGTGCCTAGAACCAGTACTTAGTGTCTATAGGGAAGATCTAAAGAACGCTTCCACAGTGGGGATCGAACCCGTGACCTCCTGGTTGCTAGGCGGACACCATATCCTTTACGCCACAGCTACCTCAGGGTTTGGGGTAACGGTACAGTTTGTCAAGGTATTCCGAATCATTAGACATTCTGAATCCACATTTTCATTTAAAAAGTCTTAACGTTTGGTATGCGATTTGAAAGGTTATTGTTGTTTCTAAAAATTTAATCCCCCAGCCTGTAAAGAATGAAGATTCGTTGTTTTTGATGAAAATGTTGATTCAGAATGCCTAATGATACCTGTACCCTGAGGCGGGGGAAATAGGGCATCATTTAAAAAAAAATTTGGACTTTAAACCAAACATGAGAAACAATATAATATGTTTTTTTAATCACTTGATTAGTCTTTATTACCGCCAAATTAAATACATAACAATTCTATTTAGTTTTAAACATTTTAAACTTGACAATTCTGGGTCTAGGGCAATTAATTTGCTTGAGTGTCGGGTGAATTTTTATCTGGGGAAAAATTAATACTTTTTTGTTGAGGGAATGGGGCCTTATTTTGGCCAAGTCTTGAATCGTTATAAGACGGTATATAATATTATATTTACCTGTCAATAATATCTGCAAGGGGAGTTAGACAGTATAGATTGATATATACATGTACATGGTCACTCTTAATGTCACTCAAATAGATAAAGTAATCAGTATTGCTATTTAATGGTATGTTTTTTTCATGAGAATAAACTTAAGGTTAATAGTGATTACTTTGTAAAATAAAACAAAGCATGTGCAAATATTGCAATAAAATATTCATTTTTAACACCATTAAAAAAAAGTTAACAATATCTATACACATTCCTTGGTATTTTACCCTAGCATAACAGCTTCAATCACATAATCATTATTTCAATCAATTAACTGGGTCTGTTATCTCATCATCTCTTAATAAATCATATATATTGATAGCCACCTGCTTCGTACACATTTCAAACTAATATTTCAGACACCAAACGCAAAGCCTATCCCAAGGCAATGCCCCATTTGCGTGGTAAAAGGCAACACGACTGTGTACCTCCGGGTAACAGACCACGTTCGCTGGGTGCAAGCGCTGACGGCAGACCCCATGAAACCGTTGATGTCAGAGGCACGTGCTAAGACGGTCGGAAAGTGAAGAAGACAAAGCCGAGGAATTGCTACTCTTGCTGGCTGTGCGACCGGTCGGTGATTGACCGGCTGCGTCATCTAGAACAGGAGCACAAAATGGAGGCTGGGACATTCAATTTTGTTTACACAAGAGGGCCGTTTCCGGAAAGTAAGTGTTAAATTGTGTTCGTGTGGTTTTTGTATTTAATTTCTCATATTTCTATCAATGTCTAATACAAAACCATACCAAACGATTTGTAACTTTTACATTTAAACGTCATTTACAGGTCGCGAAAACTTCAGGAAAGGTGACCAGCAGACTCGCCACTCATGATGACTCGGCATAGGAGGATGAGAAGGTGGAGGATGAGGAGGAGGAGGAAGAGGACTTTTCATTCCTAACGCGGAAATACTGCCTGAGCCTGGAACCCAATGCAAGGGTGATGCATGGTCGGAGAAGCTGCAAGTAACAATATGGATTGCTTATATAGTGTAAAGTTTTGAGTCCGTTTTCGGGGTAGAACCAGTACTTGGTGCATTAAGCCCTGTTTTCCCAGATTTTTTTTTAATTATATACATTTCAATTGATAGTCATTATTATTGCAACATGTATATATATTAAAAACCGTGAGGAAATATATATAAGTACATTAAAATTTAAGATAAATATTATTTATTTATAATACTTTGGAATTACTGGTTGTTAGTTAAATTATATGCGATTTCACCATCTAGCATAGAATATCATCCAATAATACTTGTTGCAGTTTCAATCGTTGACTCATATGTAGACTACATGTTCCTGCGGAGCAGGCCAGGTGGGTTGGCAAACGAGTCGAAAACACAAGAGGTCAACATGAAGATCAACCGGTTCCTGGCCCTGTCTGGCTACTTGGGAGGAGTGGTGTTGAGTGACGTGCTGTTGTGGATGGGCCATATGGAGGTCCACGACAGTTCCTCAACACCACTCACCAGCTGAAGACGGTGCGGAATGCTCTAACGGCAATCAAGAACTTCCTGAAGTGGTGCGAGGGAATGGTCTAGCGGACGCCCGCACATTGAACAATGTAAGCGTAAACTTAGGATTTGATTTATGTAAATTATTCATTCTTCTTGGACATCTACTTATTAATGTTTTGGCGTTGGCGTCTTTCTGTCTGTTCTTCCGTCCATCTTTCCGTCCGTCCAGCACTTTTGTGTCGAGAGCCATATCTTGAAAGTGCTTTGGCCGATTTCATTGAAACTTGGTATGAGTATATATATGGATAAGAGGACGATGCACGCCAAATGGCATTGTACACAGTCTGTTAATAACGGGGTTTTGGCCCTTTGTATCTTGAAGCTTTTTTGAGTGTCAAACATAACACTTTTGTGTCCAGAAGCATATTGGCGGGGGATATCAATTCAACAAATTTGCTTGTTTAGCTTTATTTTTTTTCGGCCGATCTCCTTCTCACAGGCTTCCTGACCTCAACCTGCCTGGATAAGAGCCGTCGCGAGGTTGTTCGGAGGGTAGAGGAGAGTGCGGCCATCCTGACGGACGCAAACCTGGAGCGCCACTTCACTGAAAGTGAGCATGTAGTGAAAACGATCAAGGTGTTCCAGGAGACCCCGCTGGCACACCTGAAAGATATTCGGGGAATAATCATTAAACTGATAGCGCTCTATAACGCCTCCTGAACTGGCAAGTATACAAACCTGAGGGTATGTAATATAAATAAGCCTAGTATTGATTCGAAAAGATAACCCTAAATTACTTTTCAGACCAGAGTTGTTTTTCAGTAGCAATTGCATAGAATTGAATGAAACTTGAAGTTAATAGGCATTAAAATTGGGTTTATTTAAGTATACAACAAAGCTGTTCGCCTGTTAATTGACCGACTTGTCTTATGTATAATATTTTTACCAGATTGTTACCTTGAAGACAGATAAACTATAATGCAAAAGTTCAGTTTGACATTCCAAATTGGGGAAAGGCCTTGAAGCCATTGTAAAATTAAACTATTATGGCCCCTCAATTGATTGAAAATGTCAAATTTCTGTCTGCATATGTTGGTGTATGAATTTAGTGAAATTCAAATTAGATCAAATTTGTTATCATTTTTCAGTGGTTCTTGCATAAGAGTCATCAGGATGATTTGGTCATTTCAGAGATGTACCCTTTATAGCTCAACTTGAGTTATTGTTGCTGGTCTTTGTCTGTTTTGCGATGTGTGTCTATATGTCAACATTTTTACTTAAACAATATCTCCTACTAAACCTTTGGGCAAAGCTTGATGAAACTTGAAGGAATATTCCTGGCATGAAGCTCCTTCAATGTTGCTCCAAGAATTGTTTTCCATGAAATCCTTGTTGCCCTGGCAACCAAAAGGAAAAACTTAAAAAATCTACTCTGAAACTGCAAAGCCTTGGGCTGAGATATTTAGCATGAAACATTGTGTGGTGGACCTTTACCTGTGGGCAAGTCGATTTTTTGTCGAGCCCACTTATGGAGAGCTCGACATATTTGTCACAGTTGGCAGTTTGGTGTATGTGGATCAGTCCGTCAGTATGAAAGTCCGGGTTAGGCTTGTCTGGAGCGTAAGTCTGTTATTGATTGGAGGAATTTCAAATAACTTACAATAAATGTTCACAATCATGACACGGCCGGTCACTGCTCAAGAAAACGTCAATATCTCAAAGGTCAAGGTCACAATTTGAGTTCAAATGTCAAAAATGGCCATAAATGACCTTGTCTGGGCCATTATTATGTCATTCATTGTCAGAATTAAATTCAATTTAAAATCATGTGTTCACCATAATTTGACGGTGTTGCATGGGAAGGAATAATGTCGAAATCTCAAAGGTCAAGGTCACACTTTTAGTTCAAAAGTAAAAAATGGCCATAAATGAGCTTGTCCGGGCCATAACTGTGTCATTCATTGTAAGATTTTAAAATCATTAAGCACATTTGTTCACCATCACTCGACGGTGTATCATAAGAAAGAATTACGTCAAAATCTCCAAACTCAAGATTACACTTAAGAGTTCAAAGGTTAATTGGTGGGACTTGTACCATGATTGTTCAAACTATGTTCCTGGGGTCAAAATTGCCCCACTGGGGAGGGAAATGTAATTTCCTTATTAGTATATTAAAAAACCTCAAAAACAAAAATTTTCTCATAAATCACAAGGCCTAGAGCAAAGATATTTGGCATGAAAGTTCATCTTGTGGACCTTCACCAAGATTGTTCAAGTATCATTGGATCATATTTGCCCCACCCTCGGATCAAATTTGTTTTCCTTCTATAATATATATATAATGAACACTTAAAAATATTCTTCTCAAAAACTGCAGTGCGAACATACATATTTTGCATAAAACATCATCTGGTGAACTTCTGTACAGATTTTTAAAATTATGGGCTGGGGGTACCAATGATAAATTCACTGAATTTACCTGCTAAGATTCATTTGCTTTGTGGAAATGCAATAACTTGCAATGTTTTTAAAGTGATTGAATGGTTCAACATTAACATAAAATTAAAAAGAAAAAAACTATTTCATACATCATATTATACTTATAAAAAGCCATAATTGTAATGCTTTCATGGAAAAAAATGAATGTTTGCTTAATTTTCAAAAATATTAATAAATCTTTAATGTTGAGGATTCTTCATAAAGGTTTTACGTGTGCACAGAATGTTATGGTAATCTCCAAAGCATTCCCATTACAAAATACATCCGATGTCTATGGATAAGTTATTTTTATGCCCCCTTTCGAAGAAAAGGGGGTATATAGTTTTCGCACTGTCTGTCAGTCTGTCACACTTTTCGTGTCCGCTTTCTAATTCAAATAATTTTCATTCGATCTTTACCAAACTTGGTCAGAAGTTGTGTCTAGACAATATCTAGGTAAAGTTCGAATTTGGGTCATGCCGGGTCAAAAACTAGGTCACGGGGTCACTTAGTGCATTTCAAGAATTTAGCATGGTGTCTGCTCTATAATTGAAGTAGTTTGCATCAACATTCATGCGCCTGTCAAGTATCGGGCATTCAGCGTGAGAGTCGCGCATTTACGCAGCAAAACACCCTCTCACACAGCCAAATCTTATGCTCTCCTTTTTTTATACGCCCGTTTTTAAAAACGGGACGTATTATAGTTTCACCCTTGGCTGACGGTGTCCACAGCAGTGTCCGCTCTCTAATTTAAATAGTTTTCATCCGATCTTCACCAAACTTGGTCAGAAGTTGTGTCTAGACAATATCTATGTCAAGTTCAAATATGGGTCATGCCGGGTCAAAAACTAGGTCACGAGGTCACTTAGTGCATTTCAAGGATTTAGCATGGTGTCTGCTTTCTAATTGAAGTAGATTTCACCCGATCTTCACCAAATTTGGTCAGAAGTTGTGTCTAGATGATATGTAGGTCAAGTTGGAATATGGGTCATGCAGGGTCAAAAACGAAGTCACAAGGTCACATATTGCATTTCAAGTATTTAGCATGGTGTCTGCTCTCTTATTGAAGTAGTTTTCATATGATCTTCACCAAATTTAGTCAGATGTTATACTAAATGATATCTAGGTCAAGTTTAAATATGGGTCATGCCGGGTCAATAACTAGGTCTCGAGGTCACTTAGTGCATTTCAAGCATTGAGCATGGTGTCCAAAACCTTCGAACGGGCGTATCTTGTGACAGTTTGGCACTCTTGTTTAAAACTGACGATGCATGAAACTATTTTCACTCATATTTTTTATGTAATTTAAATGCCAAAATTTAGAAAATGCATATGAATGTGAAACGAAACTGTAAGTAAGTAAATAGTGTTACAGTTACTGTACAAACAACCCATTTTTCAAAAGAAGCGTTTTTTTTTTGTAAACTGTACTGATGGTTTTGCTAGTTATGCCATAGGTTGTTGATAACTCGCGTTTGTTCAGCTAATTTCATTATTTCTTTTATAGCCATTAATGTGTTATCATGGTCATTGATGTGAACAAAAGCAAACTGTTATTTTTACAGCATCCAGTAAAAATACCCATATTGTAAATCACACGGGTACTACTGCTCTAATGTTTGATCAAGAATGCATCTAATGGATAATCAAACTAGTGGTTTCACTCAATTGATTTTTGCATATATAGGTAGGTGTACCTAGAGATTGAGCTGGAGACAGTGAAGGTGCTGACCTCTGTGTGGAACACTTAGAAGCTGGCAAGTTTTCATATTGAAGGGTATGGTTCCCAACCGCCCATCACACACAGAATGTAGCTTGTCGTCTTCCGCAGTAAAAACTGGTTAGTGCTCCACAATGCGATACCTGGTTCATATGTTTGTTGCTTGAGTATTAATTATTATTATCAAGATTATCTTGTTTTATATTTCTTGATTATTTGCTATTATATCCCCAGAAACATAGTATAGTGGGGTATATAGGAGTGACCTTGTCTGTCTGTCGATGGCTCTGTATTAAGTGTCCCCTCTCTAATTCAAGGTGTTTATTGGATCTTCACCAAACTTGGTCATAAGTTGTATGTAGATGATGTCTAGGTCAAGTTTGAATATAGGTCATGCCGGGTCAAAAACTAGGTCACGGGGTCACTTAGTGCGTTTAAAACATTCATCATGCTGTCCGCTCTGTAATTTAAGTAGTTTTCATCCAATCTTCACCAAACTTGGTCAGAATTTTATCTAGATGATCTCTAGGCCAAGTTTTAACATGGGCAATGCCGGGCTAAAAACTAGGTCACAGGGTCACTTTGTGCGTTTTTTAGCATTCAGTATGGTATCTGCTCTCTAATTCAAGTAGTTTTCATCCGATCTTCTCCAAACTTGGTCAGAAGTTTAATCTAGATGATCTCTAGGCCAACTTCAAACGTGGGCCATGCCGGGCCGAAAAAATTAGGTCACATGGATTTTGACTTTAGGTCCTATAACACTGGCTTGCGACACCTGTCGACAGGCTTTCAACACAATTTTTTGGAATAAATAGTGACTGAATATCTATCTAAGTTTGGTTGTGAGTTTATCTGGGCCATAACTATGTCATTCATTGTGAGATTAAACAAAAAAAATGCACATTTGTTTACCATCATTGAACGGTGTGTCATGCCAAAGAATTGTCGATATCTCTGAGGTCAAGGTCACGATTGCATAATAACTCTTAAAATCGCCAAACATGTAAATATGTTTTTCTTATTTTGTGAAGACAGCATGCAAAATATTCTGTGTCAATGCAGTATGTGGGGTTATTCCTGGTATATTGGAGTCTGTATGTTGGTTGGTCTGTTGTGGATTTGTCTATCCATTCAAACTTGTAAATATGTGATCAGCATGAAAAGAAGATTTTCAAAACACAATTTTAATTTGCATTGATTTCACATCCAAGAGTAATGGTCTTGATTCCTTGATCCTCGCTCATAAACATTCACAGGGACAGCAGGGGTATTTTATTATTGTTTATGACCAAGTTTGTATTATATTTGTTTTGAAAGTGTGAACTTTTTAATGGATAAATAGATAGATTGAACAAAATTAATTTATTATGCCCTCCTTCGAAGAAGAGGGGGTTAATTGTTTTGCACATGTCGGTCAGACCGTCCATCAAATTGTTTCCGGATGATAACTCAAGAACGCATAGGTACATTAATCATGACTGGCAAATGACCCCTTCAATTATCAGTTCACTAGGTCAAAGGTCAAGGTCACAGTGACTCGAAACGGTAAAATGGTTTGCGGATGATAACTCAAGAAAGTTTAAGCCTAGGATCATGAAACTTCATAGGTACATTGATCATGACTGGTAGAAGACCCCTTTTGATTTCCAGGTCTCTAGGTCAAAGGTCAAGGTCACAGTGACCTGAAGCAGTAAAATGGTTTCCGAATGATATATATATATATATATAATTAGCTATTGATACTTAAGTGAGAGTGATTACATGAGTATTCACACAATGGCTGCCACTACAACTGTACAAAAGAATGACACTCACAGTTCTCACCATAAACCCCAATACTCTTCTCTCCATAACAGGGTGCTGGAAGATGCTTACTGCTATATTGACTGCTTCCGAGCGCTTCCTGGACCTAAAAATTATCTCCCAGCAGCAACCTCCCCAAGGTGTGACGAGAGTCTTCAAGGTAATTAATAGAGGGTGCAATGTGAAGTATAAATGCATAACGAGCCAAAATTGAAAGCTTAGGTTTGGAATAACTCGTCTCATGGTCAAAGTCACACTTAATACTCAATTTTCACATACCATTATATATGCAAGAAAGCTCATTCAACAACTCGCTACAATCAGGTTTTATGCTGAATTTATACTTTTAGGTCAAAGGTCCTAGGCCACTAAGAAATATTTCTTTTAAATCTCACTCAAATGGTGACCATATTGTTTCAATATGCAGAGTTTGGATTTGGCATCACTCACACTTGAAGATAAATATTCATTTGCCACATTATGATTTTGATTCTTCTTAGTAAATCACATATCCCGTTTCATTGTTCCAAGAAACAAAACACCAATGCTCACCACAATTAATTAATGCGATTTGCAAAACCAATCAGGTTCAAACAAGATAAAAGGTTTGAACATTCAGTTCTATCCTTTAAATTTGTATCCGCTCATTATTGTCCCCTACCAGTTTCATCGGAGGGGATTTATGATCACATTTGATTCATACTTTGACAAAACAACACTTACCTGACATACCACAAGGGGCTCCACCCAAACCATCCCCCATGCCCCACCCCAGAACTCCCCCCCCGCCCCCCTAAAAAAAATAAATACTTTATCGATCTCTTTCATATTTGGCATGTAGGTACCTTGCATGGACCTCTACCTTTTGATGAGGCTTGAGGTCACTGGGGTCAAGGTCACTGAGGCTAATAATAGACTTCCTTCCGTCACACTTTTGCTACCGTTTCTCATAGCGCCTTCAATACTTTACCGATCTCTTTCATATTTGGCATGTAGGTACCTTGCATGGACCTCTACCTTTTGATGAGGTTTGAGGTCACTGGGTCAAGGTAACCGAGGCTAATAATAGATTTTTTAGGTGTTTATTAACACATACATTGACAAAGCGCATCATCAGGGAGCATCCATCAGTTTCACTGATATTCTTGTTTGTCTTAGTAACTTTGAATATTTTGTTAAATTTTGTGTTTAGATCCACTTTACTTCTAAAGTATCAAGGCTATTGCTTTCAAACTTCAAAAACTTTCTTACTATCATGATGGTACTGTACCTGGCAAGTTGAATTTGACCTTGACTTTTGAATGACCTTGACTCCCCCCCCCCAAATTTTTCTTTTTTTTCTTTTTTTTGAAATATCATCTATTAAATGACCACACACACACACATTATACCCCCTCTCCATGATGGCTTACGTTATACTGTCAAGCACTTGAATAGTCGAGCGCTCTGTCCTCTGACAGCTCTTGTTAATTAGTAATGTACATATTTACAATATATAAAGCAAGGTCTGTGCTTTAAGAAACATATAAATAAGTTCATATTAACGCATACATTTATTTCAGAGAATAAAATTCCGTTTTAGCTGTCAATATGCCCTTTAACAAATCTTATATGATTCAAGAATCAAATTTTTGAAAATCAAAGTGACATTTCATTCTGGTTCTTGCCAAATTCGCCAATATGAATGTATTCAAGAACTATAATAGTATACAATTTGTTCAGAGAGTCATGAAATAAAGTGAAAATGTGTTGGTTCTGGTAGCGATTTTATTTCACTTGTGAGCAGTATATATTTTCACTCATTTCTTTGATCATTTGTAAATAAAATCACTATGGTAGGTAAGATTTAATTAATAGTTTAGCCATGGCATGCCTTTTTTGTTTGTTAAAAAAATTCCATTTTTGGTAAACCTTTGATTAAAGTCCATTATTAGAAACTGCCTGAGAAGTTTGGTTCAAATTATGTACCAATATATTTTTTATTACCTTAAATATAGCCTTTTTTCAACTTATTACATTCATTTCAGTGATGGATAACCTTTGAAATGTCCCAGGTAGAGTCTGAAAGTGATGACACATGTTGTAGAATGCTTATAATTCTTTCTACATATCTCTAACACTTCCATGGATCTGTGAACACTTTCAACACAAACACACCACATAAAATACTTTTGACCCTGACATTATAATGATTTATACCTTCATAGCTCAAGAGTTATGGCCCCTTATTAGACTGACATTTAAGATTTTTTTTCCATTCGGAGCCGTTTCTCAGTAACTATTGCATGTGAGTTAGCTTAAAATAAATATGATTCATTGTACCAATTTTAACCAAAACAAAGCATTGAGATTGAATCATACAATCTTGAATTGATGGTAATATACAGACAATGCACTATTGTTAATGATGTTGGGGGGGGGGGGGTCACCAGCAGGCAACTTATGAATTGCTTGCAGTATAATGTGAGCCTTTTTAATTTATTTTTGTACAAAAAATGCAAATAATTTGTTTTTCACCATAACTTAACAGAGTATCCATTGCCTTTTTTTCAGTGTTCCAGATGGCTGGTGATGCATTTCAAGAAAAGCCATCAGAATCTTGCAATGATCTGTATACTTAATAAATGACAAAACAACAACACTGTATTGTTATTATTATTTAATACATAACTTCCATATTTGCCAAAAAGGTATATGATGGAAGTTCAACGTTGTTATCGATATGATTTGATTGCCTTGCTTTTTATGTCCCCCACTAAAGTAGTGGGGGACATATTGTTTTTGCCCTGTCTGTTGGTTGGTCTATTGGTTGGTCTGTTGGTTGGTTGGTTTGCGCCAACTTTAACATTTTGCAATAACTTTTGCTATATTGAATATAGCAACTTGATATTTGGCATGCATGTGTATCTCATGGAGCTGCACATTTTGAGTAGTGAAGGGTCAAGGTCATCCTTCAAGGTCAAACGTCATATAGGGGGACATTGTGTTTCACAAACGCATCTTGTTATTTCTATGTCCCCCTCCACCTCCACTATAGGGGGGAGGACATATTGTTTTTGCCCTGTTGGTTGGTTGGTTTGTTTGCTCCAACTTTAACAATTTGCCATAACTTTTGCAATATTGAGGATAGCAACTTCATATTTGGCATGCATGTGTATCTCATGGAGCTGCACATTTTGAGTGGTGAAAGGTCAAGGTCAAATATATAGCTTCAAAGCGGCACAGAAGGGGACGTACTGATAGTGTTTCTGACAAACACATATCTTGTTGTTTCATGAATTTCACACTAAAGTGTTAAGAAATACGACGTTTACATCAAAATGACTCTTTATGAATCATCAAAACTATGTATTTTATGAAACAAGAAATTAAACGAATAAGGCTTTTTGTAAATCTGAATGTTGAAGGAAGTACTGGTGTCAACATTGATTTCTTATGAACCTAAAATTATTCCAATCGGATAGTTGTCTAAATGAATTTTGCTCTGTGTAAGACTGGGACTTTAGAAAGGCAATGGAAAAGCATTTGACCTATTAGGTATTCTTATCGTAAAACAATCGCATTCAATATACGGAGAACTAGACAGAGAACACTTCATTATTTTAACATAATTTGATACCTACAGAATTTTTTTTTGCTTGTAAAATATAAGTACGAGTCTATTATTTCAACTTGAAATGTTGGTGAAAATGTGCTCTGGTCTTAGATTACTTCAAATCAGGGATACATAATAAGATTATTTAATTTATAGTACACTATTGTACGAATATTAAGAAGAGCTGTGGTTTTAAAGTACTCGTACACGCCTGTAGATATAGAGTTTAAGGATGTGTCTGTATGCATACAGTCATTGCTTGGCAGCATGAAGTATCAATGCAAAAATAGCGTCATTAACCGTTTCTGACGAACTTCCTACATACCCAAACGCTTGACACCGTATAGAAAACTAAGTTTTCGTAGCTGATGATACATCCACAAGAAAATTGAAATGCAAATGGTACTACACAGTCAAAAGTATACCAATGGAAAGATCTAGGATCCCAAAAGGTGCCTGGTGCTGCTAAAGAAGTGAGCAGTGTGGAAATTCGGAACAGACGATGACATTTTCTGATTATGTGTTATATCAAGGGTATTTGTAAGTAAAATGTATTTAATTACAGGTGTAAGCACATGTGCTTCGTGAGTGTTGTTATCGAATACTTGACAAAATTAATTAAAGTTTGGAGGATATTCATCATTTCAATGTTGATGCCTTAAAGGGACAGGAGCGATGAACCAAAAAAAGGAGCTGGGTGAAGCTACCTCCTATTTTGCTCTACGTTTTCCCTAAGTATTCCAAGTTTGTTTGAGCCTATACATTGTGAAATGTGTTTTGTTATTATGAAACCGGTTAACGTCGAATAGACGCGATTTATATGGGTAATGATTTTAGATAGAAACGAATTGAGCAAATTACAAAATTACAAGGCCCGGTCAGACCGACTTACGAATATGCAACGGAGAAAAACGCACAAAAATGCAGATTTTGATTATCCGGTGATTAAATTACCTGCTTTGCCGCTCAAGATTCTCGCAAAAGGTGTGTGAAGCGTAGGAAACACACAATGACCGCACAAGTACAGGTGCTATAACGGGAAAAAACGAACGTTTAACGGAAATGTACCTGATAATTAACGGTCGGCTAACGGATATGACTGTGCGAGTAAAGGACTTCTACCGGATAAAACGGCAGTGAAATGCATTAGTACCGGACAAAACGTTCGCCCAACGTGAGAGAAACGGAAAAGTACCGAACACCAACGTACAACGTACAACGATGAAAAAGTAGGGCACATCCTCAGAATCATGTAGCAAAACTTCAGGTTCTGGCAGGTTAAGGTCTCCGTTCTCAGCTGCTGCCTTCAGGTCGGAATCGTTCCACAACTGGGCATCGGATGCAGCAACACGGCCTCCAATGTCAGCCCAGACGAACTTGTACTCAGAATCCTACAGGGCTAGCAGGACAACGGTTAAGTACTTCTTGTAATTAAAATACGTAGACCCGGATCTTGGTGGACATTTGCAAGCAATATGTTCGCCATCAATAGCACCAAGAGTATGGGGGATATTCCAGCTGTCCCTGAAGCCGTCCGCTAATCGCGTGCAATCGGCAGCTGTTGTTGGCAACGGCATCACCTCGTCAGCATACTCATCTATGACTGCTCTACAGACCTGACTCGTAAAAGATAACAGTATAATAAGCTCGCGTGGATTATAAGTGTATGACACATGTAGTAGATAATCCATGACTTTTAGCGAGTGGATGATAAAGTAAAAATACACTACTTTATAAAATGTTCTTATAACTGTGTGCATTTCAAGATATGCGCACAAGACAGTACTAATTACAATATACAATTTAGAAGGTTAGTGTTGTAATGCGCGCACTCATCTATTTGCCTTTTATCCTATACCAATAACTTAACACAATGCAATTCATATAAACTGATGCTAGACGTAGACATTAAAATATATAAAAATATTAAAATGACTAACAGAAGCCTTTTTTAAATTTATTTTAACACTATAGTAAATTAAGCGGTACTTATTTTTAGCACGAGAAGAGAAATAGTGTTGTGGGGTACCCTCCAGCCGAATCGCATATCACGGTACTTTGAACCAGACACAAGATGCCGCAGCGCAATTGATAGCTTCATCCCTGGTTCAATTGGAAGTCTGTAGTTGTTGCGCTGTTTCGTTATCCTTTGGCTCACTCGTGCGAGAATCTCATCAAACATCTCGGTTGGCACTCTCATGGAGTTGACAGATGCGAAATGGATCTCTTGAACAATGCTATACAAACTACCGGTACATGTACCGCTTGTAATTGGTATATCACGTGTGTTATGTATCTTGAACACGGGTATACAAACTACCGGTGCACGTGGCGCTTGTCATTAATATCACTCAGGCGACATGGATCTCTTGAGCATGCGTATGTCAACTAACGGTACACGTGACGCTTGCCATTAATATCACGCAGGCGACATGGATCTCTTGAGCATGCGTATGTCAACTAACGGTACACGTGACGCTTGCCATGAACATCACGCAGGCGACATGGATCTCTTGTGCATGCGTATGTCAACTATCGGTACACTTGACGCTTGTCATTAATATCACGCAGGCGACATGGATCTCTTGAGCATTCGTATGTCAACTAACGGTACACGTGACGCTTGCCATTAATATCACGCAGGCGACATGGATCTCTTGAGCATGCGTATGTCAACTAACGGTACACGTGACGCTTGCCATGAACATCACGCAGGCGACATGGATCTCTTGTGCATGCGTATGTCAACTAACGGTACACGTGACGCTTGCCATTAATATCACGCATGCGACATGGATCACTTGATAATGCGTATGTCAACTACCCCTACACATGAAGATTGCCATTAATATCACGCAGGCGACATCGATCTCATTAACATGCGTATGTCAACTAACGGTACACGTGACGCTTTATATTAATATCACGTATGTGACATGGATGTCTTGAACAAGGGTACGCCAACTAAAGGTATACGTGACGCTTGATATTACTATCACACAGGCGACATGGATCTCTTGAACAAGGTAACACCAACTACCGGTACACGTGACGCTTGATATATCGCGTATGTGATATGGATTTCTTGAACAAAGGTACGCCAACTAAAGGTACACGTGGCGCTTGATATTTCTATCACACAGGCGACATCGATCTCTTGAACAAGGCTATATATGTACCGCTTGTAATTGATATAACACGTGTGTTATGTATCTTGAACACGGGTACACAAACTACTGGTACACGTGGCGCTTGTCATTAATATCACGCAGGCGACATGGATCTCTTGGGCATGCGTATGTCAACTAACGGTACACGTGACGCTTGCCATTAATATCACGCATGCGACATGGATCTCTTGAGCATGCGTATGTCAACTAACGGTACACGTGACGCTTGCCATGAACATCACGCAGGCGACATGGATCTCTTGTGCATGCGTATGTCAACTATCGGTACACTTGACGCTTGTCATGAACATCACGCAGGCGACATGGATCTCTTGAGCATGCGTATGTCAACTAACGGTACACGTGACGCTTGCCATGAACATCACTCAGGCGACACGGATCTCTTGGGCATGCGTATGTCAACCGCCGTTACAAGTGACGCTCGTCATTAATATCAAAGTACTAGTACATGTACCGCTTGTAATTGATATCACACGTGCGTTATGTATCTTGAACATGGGTATACAAACTACTGGTACACGTGGCGCTTGTTATGTCACGCATGCGACATGGATCTCTTGAATATGCGTATATAAACCACCGATACACGTGACGCTTGAATGATATCACGCATGCGACATTGTTCACTTGAACATGACTATGCCAACTAAGGTACAATTGTCTCTTGTAATAGATATTACTTGAACATGGGTATGCGAACTATCTATGTACGTGCCGCTTGTACTTGATATGGCACATGAATTTATGTAACATTTGTATGAAACTACCGGTAAATGTACCGCTTGTAATCGTGTCACCAGTTATAACAATGTTTAACCGTATAGTAAATCTCATTGTCATTTTTAAAACCTAGATATGCCCGATACACCAGTCACTCGTGTCAACCTGTTCACTTGAAGGAAAGTTGTAATTTGTATTGATATGGCTCCTTTGAGGTAAGAATAATAACACATTGTATGCATAATAGTTATATTGATCAAAAAGTGAAACAACATGATACCACCATACATAACATTACAAAAACTGTATACAAATACGAATATTTATTTGCAGTCAGGCCACAGGGCCATAATACATAGTTTAATTTCATAATTATATAAAATAACCTGAATAGTTAAAGAAAACAAAGTCATATGATGCAACACGCATGCACTTTCGTAGAACAAATGCTGCTATACATTATAATACCACCAAAACAAGGATTACCTTATAATTAACTACCTATAACATGTAAGCATGCAAAATAGTAACATACTTATAAAGTAACCTAAGAATCAGTATTTTTTATCAGATATAAATAAACAATGCAATACAAGCATGCAGAATTAAAATGACAGCTAATTTGCATGATAATTACGTAGTTGTTATATATTAGCATGCACATACACACATTTTGCAATCAAAAATATGTGCTTGTCATTTTCATCGGCCATTAACATATTGAACAAACCAAAGTTTCCATTTCATTCAAACACTGCGGAATAAACAAATCATATCTGTGTTATATAATGGGCACTGCATAAACACAGGGTACTCATCTTCTACATGATAAACCTGTCGCATAAGACAAAATTTACAGTATCTATGATCACGTATATAACATACAACAAGAATATCAGTGAAACTGATGGATGCTCCTCGATGATGCGCTATGTCAATCTATGTGTTAATAACCACCTTAAAAAATTCTATTATTAGCCTCGGTGACATTGACCCCAGTGACCTCAAACCTCATCAAAAGGAAGAGGTCATGCAAGGTACCTACATGCCAAATATGAAAGAGATCGTTAAAGTATTGAATGTGCTATGAGAAACTGTGACAAAAGTGTGACGGAAAAATCTATTATTAGCCTTGGTGACCTTGACCCCAGTGACCTCATCAAATGGTTAAGGTCCATGCAAGGTACCTACATGCCAAATATGAAAGAGATCGGTAAACAATTGAAGGTGCTATGGGAAACTAGTGAGGAAGGACAAACTGGAAACTATATGCTCCGGCGAAATTGTATTTCGGGAGCATAACAATTAGGAAAAATATGAAAAATAACGAATTTCAAGAATAAATGCTACAACAGAATCAGGAACACTGATAATAAAATTGCTTTTGTAAGGTGCATGAAGACAGCGAAATGAATACTGCAAATCATACAAGTCACAGAACATATCATTGACAATTTTTCATAAATGATTCAGCTATAAAGGTGCCATGATGACACTATATCGCTCATCTGACTGTTGCTTTTGTCTATAAACTTGAACTCTCTTCCTGGCCCTTTAAAAGAAGTGTTCACTATGAGCAAATAAGGACAAATTTGCCTGTGAGTTGGGTATAGCATCTTTTGAAATTTACGGAGGAGGTCAACCAGACGATGTTTTATGCCAAATATATAAGCTTTCCTTTTGGTTGCCATCGCAACCAGATTTATGCATGGAATGCATTTCATTTAACAACTTTGATAGAGGTTCATGCAAGAAAACTCGTGCCATGATTCATTAAAATTGGCACAGAGGTTAGATGTTGTTTAAGTAGAAAATGTTGACCCATGACGGACCAAGACCATTCACAATAGCTCACCCTGAGCACTTTATGCTCAGTTGAGATATAAACACAAAACAATTATTGCATAATAATACATAGTATGTGTTTACTCGCTCAGTCTTTAAATAGAAAAAAGCATCAAAAGATGCAACAGTAAGTATTCAAAGTTCAGATGAACTTAAAATTATAGATCATTTAAGTATCAAATTAAACTAACCCAGCTAAAGCAATTCTTATCTTTTTTCATATGATAATTTTTTCTTCTTATTCCATTCAGTTATTTAAAAAGAATTGTAGGTAAAAGCAATAGTGTGACTGTGACATCTGACGGGCCGACCTTTTAATGCACTGTATAAAGCTGTTGAATTGTTCACATATTTCAGAATTTACAGATTCAAAGCCTTGAAGTCTGCTAGCTGTAAAAGCACGAGAACATTTGTGGGAGTAGCCATGGAAAATGTCATGAAAAAAATGTTCATTTTTATAGTATCCACTTTCTCTGTTTAGGCAATATTCTTGTAAATTACATGCAAAGTCATAAAACACGTCTTGTGGAGGGGTTTCTAAATAGCTATAGAGTGATAATGCGGGATCTTTTCTTCCTTCTGCCCCAGTCATGTGGAAACCATAGCAATGTCCATGGTCTGCACAGAACCAAAGAAATAATGTTGATGTTCCTCGAGCAGAAGTTTCAACTTTAGAATAAAGCTTTTGACATTTTTCAAATTCTAAAGTCGTATCGTCATGGTCTATATTTCTTTTAACACAGCTATCATTGTCAATGGAAAACTTTCTTACACTTCTTAACTTTAACCCAGATTCATTAAAATAATAGGCCCTTCCAAACTTTTCAGGATTGTATGTGCCCAGTTGAGGTACAGGTGGTTCTGGTTCAGTAACTTGCAATGACATTGATTCATTAATTAGATATTGCAAAAATAATCTAATGTCATCAGGCAATATTTCATTGTTGCTTATTACAGACTCGCAAATTAAATCACTTAGTTCAGGTGCAAACGAACGAGTTTCATTAACAATACTATTAAATCGATCATTTTCAATATTGGGGCTATTTAATAATAGTTGAATTTTGTAACAATATGCAGGGGGTACAAGGCTTGTAATGGACGCTGTTGTGGCTAGCATTTTTAAAACATTTGAATATGCAACTCGTTCATTATCACTCATTTGATAAAATCTTTCGAAGGAACCCAAAACTTCAGAGGGCAGTGCTTGTTTTAACAACTCGATACGGTCCAATAATTCCCTCTCTGGAATAATTTTATTCTCTTTAATTTCATTCAGTTCTTTCCGAGCAATGTAATCTAAAGAAGTTCGAAGGTTAATCATTTCTTGTTTGTCAATTCCATTCAAATTTTCAAAAAAACATCTATCCATTCTACGATGCAGCGTATTATTAATGCCCAAAGCATGGTTTGTTTCTGTAATTTCCTCATAATTTGAATTCCGAAATCCAACCCCTACTTTTGTACCATCACAGCACAATCTCTTAGGACCATAACCACATACACCACAGGGTATATGGAAATCTATTTTCATGTTTGAAGCCCAACTGAACCAAAAATTAAAAAAAACTGTTTGATCCATAAACCTAGCCTTATTGTGGCGAGTTTTATACATCTCATTTTTAAACTGGCAGTAAGAGGAAAAAGTGCAACTAGAATTCATAACCATAGATACAAAATCCCACCCTATTTCATCTCCTGCTGCTGTATCCCTACTTAATACATGTAAACAATCTAAGTCCCCTTCATCCCAAAGAATTCTGCATGGCTTACTAATTGAATTATAGCATTCACGTATATGAATGTCACATTTTACAGGTGCAAAATTTGTGTAAATATTTAATGTCCTTTGTCTTTCGTGTATGGTCAGTCCATTTTCACTGTAATTATCGTCATCTTCTCGCTTGAGCCAACCGCTTCCACAGGGACCGGTATTGTCTGGAATATCTGGAAATAATACAGGTCCTTTTAGGCAGCCATCTGAACATCGAACAAGGTTAGAATCATTCCACTGATCACGTTTTATGATACTTTTCCTTAACTCATTATTGTCTTTAAGTCTGGGAGAATGTTTACTTCTACACTTAAAATTCCAAAGTCCAGATTCCTCATTGAAGTTATTGTATGCAGCAGTACTTAATGTAACCGAAACAGGCATTTCATCATCAATATTGTCATCAAATAACTGCTGTTCTTCATCATCATTGTTATCAATATTTGTATGAATTAAATCTTCCCACATGTGAGTATATGATTTAAATAAGTTTAAGTGCCTACAAACCTTCGAATTTAGTAAAGTACTTATATTTCTCTTATAACCAACCAGACAGGCCAAAAACAATATATTCCGATCATTTGATCTTGGGGCATACAAATAGAAAATGGTCAATATATGAGATAATAATTTCAAACTAGCACCTTCCTCAAATTACCCTAACCACACATATAATATATATATATATATTTATTTATTTATAGAACATTAACAAGGTTAAAATTCCTCTGATTAAGGAACTTGCCCACTAATATTGTTTATTATAAGGCAGGAATATCTCACCAGTCCAGGGTTAAGTTCAACGTCATTTGAAAGAATAAGAAGAAGCTGTGAAGTGTCTACATCTTGTTGGGGCGTCTCGTCAGTGTCTCGTTGGAAAAAGAAGTGGGATGGCACATTGACTTGATCTTCATTTGCGGCGTTGTCATCTTGTTGGGGCGTCTCTTCAGTGTCTCGGTGGCAATGGATGTTGGATGGCACGTTGATTTCATCTTCCTATAATAGAATAACCCTTCCTTTAATACAATACTTACTAGACAAACAAGACTATTGCCAAGCAATGTATGTCCCCTACAGGTTCCACCATTATCAGATTTTTTTGGATTTTTTTTTTCATTATATATATTTGTTGCCATATCAACCAGAAATTTTGATGAGGAACAAAATGAAATGACGTACATAATGTCCATATTGCCATATATCCATGTTTCAAGAAAAAATATGAAGAACTTTTAAAGTTATCGCAGGATCCAGAAAAAGTGACAGACTCACAGAATGACGGACACACAGAGCGCAAACCATAAGTCCCCTCAGGTTAAACTGTTAGGGGAGAAAAAGTATTATATTTTTTCATTCAAAATCTTAAGAGTATATTTACATAACATAAAGCTATACAACAATATGTGTTCCATTTAAAAACCTGATTGAAAAGTGTGTCAGGCCTATCAACTTTCCACGATGAATGCTTCGTTATAAAATGGTCGAGCAGGGCATCTTCAGATGAACAGCACACCCTGCAGTTTCGGCAATTGTAGCAAGGGACCTAAAAAATACCACACAGCCTGAGGATTCTAAAATCGCATCTCAGTAATATTTGTGAAAAACTCATGGAAATTGAAACAAAACAAAAACATGTACCACAATTGGTTCATACTTTAGAACATCTTTACATTATAATGAATTCAATACAGGCCCAGGACTGGTCCTGAAAAGCTTGCACATGGAAGACTTACATACACCAAAACCCCGCTTAACAGGTTATTGGTGATAATCAATTATACCTGAATTGTAAGAATACCAGCTATTTAGACTAATTTTATAAGGTTCTTTGTGTCGTCTTTAAAGCTTGGTTTTACTGTATTTGTAGAACATCTAAATGACCATACATGAAAGGATGAATGTGTGTTTTAAAGGATCTTCTTGAACAAGTTTTGTTTATCTGACAAGAAAGAATACTTTCTGTCATTGATTTACCTGTTTGTTCTTCTTTTTCGTCATGGTAGGTTTCTCCCTTTTAACCTTACCAGTCTTGACTTCCATCTTCTTGCGTTTCTGAAAAGTTATTATGCTATCAGTCCATATTACCAGTACAAATGCTACAAATTACTACCGGTTATATAATTTGAAAAGCGTATACCTTTGAAGATGATTTGAAATAATGTGAATACATCCCTTTCATTAAATTCATTCTTTTTAATGAAAACATAAAATTTGTTTATAGCATTGTGCCATGCTATCAGATCAATTGGCATGCTACAAATATAGTGTCATATAAACAGGGCAATCATTGTCTTTCATGCTTGAACCAATTACTATATTATGATACATACAAATAGGACACAGATGAATCAAACACACATTCTGCTGATTTATATTAAAATCAAAGTAATGAAAATACCTATGAAAGAAATATTTATGTAAATTGTCAAGATGGAAAGTGTTAAAAAGTATGGAGCATATCGTCATAAAATTAGTACCAAGCATAAGCCATTCAACTTGTATGCAGGCAGGAAAACAGCCACATCTTCAGTAATGTCAAGGTAAATAAATCCACTGCAGCATGACCTTTAATGCTTGACGAAAAAACAGGATCATTAATGCAGTGTCTGTGAATGCACAATCATGTAAAATTAATATTCATTCAGGCTAAAAATTGCCATCCAGTAAAAAAGGGAAACTATGTCTGAACTATATTTTTGTTGTCCCGGACAATATTGGACGACCACTAATTCCAATGACCGTCAATATAAAACTAACAAAACGATTAAACCTATTTGACATGAAACTAACAAGAGAGTTACTGCAGTAATAGCATTCATGCAGCAAGTTTTTATATAAAACAAGAGCACCGCATAACGGGTGCCATGCTCGGCTGCAAAAGCTTGTCAGAGTGAACTTGATCTTTGACCTAGTGACCTAAAATGGGTGTGGTGTGAAGAACTCATCAAGGTGCATATACATATGAAGTTTCAAAGTTGAAGGTGGAAGCACTTTGATTTTAGAGCCAATGATAAGGTTTTAGCACGACGCCGGTGGACGACGAGCAGGCTATAACAATACCTCGGGTTTTCTCCGAAAACAGCCTCGCTAATAAATATTGTTGGGGTGTCTAAAAATAAAGCAACAATGAGTGCCTTATGTTGGCATATGTTTATGTTGTATGTAATTCCATTAAGAAAGGTGATTTTTATGAAACTACTTAAGAATGCATTACATTTATTTATCTGAAATTAACAGTATTTTTTACCTTCTTTCCATACCTTTGACATTTCTGGTTGCAGACCTCTTAGCTCTGGCTGTGACAACCTGAGAATGAATTGTGTGTGTGAAAATATGGAAAACAAAATTATATAAACTAACTAGTTTATTTTTTATACAATTACAGAATGTTATGTTCTGATATAACTGAATGGTTATGACATCAACTCTGTGGTCTGGCTTTCACACAAAGACATCTGTTGAACTTTTCATGTTTACCACTTAATGACAAACAATGCCTTAGATGATTAAAGGCATTGCTTTAAAAGTATAGGACCTGCAGTCCAACTATTGCCTTACAGCTACCAATAATGAAGGGCATTATGGTGCTGATCAGGGGCAAAAAGGCGAGGCTAAAAAGAGACATGACAGGGTGCCCAGCTTTACGGCTCTTGACATAACATTAATTTATAGGCTGTAACAAGCCATATGAGCAATCAATACTGGATTGCAATCACTTTATAAATGTTCATTAAGAATGATGAAATATCTGTACGATTAAATGCATAGAAAAGTTACCGTTATTTTATGTGTCTGAGGCTTAATGTCCCTGGGAACTGGTACTTCACTTGCATCCACCTTGTCTTGAATCTCTGGTTGAGCTCCCTACAATTTATTTAACCATAATACAGGTATTATACTTTTTTTTAAACGGCTTATTTTAATCAAAAATATAAACATTACAGCAAAATCAAATTGTTATGAATATTTGTAGGTGGAAGCGCTTTGATTTTAGAGTCAATGTTAAGGTTTTAGCCTGACGCAGAATTGCAGTTTTGTGCATAAATCACATTTGCTTATGGCTCATAAATGCAGTCCACTTTGTTGTAGCACTAAACTCACAGTCTGCACAATATACGAAAAGAGTGCTATGGTGCTGTCATGCTCCTGAACCGGTACTTCCGTGGCTGAGAGAGCTGGCCATTCTGTAGGATCTTGAACAGCAGCCTCCACACACAGCTGGTTTGGCAGGTCGTCCTGTATGGATGCTAAACACCTCCTAGCCCCTTCAGCACTCAGATGTAGTCCATCATGGGACAAGTACAGGGACTTCTTAAAATTAAATTTTGATTATAGATAGTTACCGTACTAATTTGTTTTAAACATAACTAAGATATTAAAGCAGCAAATTAAATGAACTGGTTTCCCTCAACGAATGAAAAAATATTTTAGTTTCAATCAATTAGAGTGTACAACTCTGAACTGACCAAAATGATCATCCTGACGAAACTTATGCAAGAACTTCTAAAAAAATGATAATACATGTTTATTTTTTAATTTCATTAACTTCCATATTACAGCACAGACAGATATCTTTAATTATGGGGCTTTACGTCTAGAGCTGAAACCAACAAAACGTGCAAGTGTACCACCACAAAGTAATACATCTATTTTAAAATTCATGATATTTCATGTAAAAGTTATTAAGAAACCAGTAATTGCAACAAAACTGCTCAATGAGTCAATTTTCACCAATTAAGGGGGCATATCTCTTGAGCAAAGAAGGATGTCTGAACAGAATTTGGGATTGGTCCACCGCAGTATAATGATGCATATATTTATTTTAAGTTTCATGATGATGAAATTCCATGCAACAGTTGCTGAGAAACTTCCTATTTCACTCTAGATCTTTCCCTATACCTGTTTAGTTGCTCCATAGTCCATGTATCTCACAGAAGGCACATGGTGACTCAGTTCCCACAGCATGCTGTTTGCGCTCCTTATCCACTGGCAGTAGTTCCTCAACTGTGCCCCTGAGAGTGGCCATCGGGGAAACATTCTCACATCAAAATCACGTGGAAGAATCACGCAAAGCACCACGTGTATTTCAGTGCACACACTGAATACAACATCAAGGATCTCCGTCACACAACTAAAAATAACAAGCAAATTCATTGAATTGATATACCCTGCCAATATGCTTCTGGACACAAAAGTGTTATATTTGACACTAAAGAAGCATTTTTTAAGAAACAAAGGGCCATAACTCTGCTATTAACAGATGGTGTACGATGCCATTTGGCCTGCATCATCCTCTTATCCATACATATACTCATACCAAGTTTCAATGAAATCCGCCAAAGCACTTCTAAGATATGGCTCCGGACACAAAAGTGCTGGACGGACAGATGGAAAGACAGACGGACAGACAACCCCAAAACAATATCCCTCCTCCTATGGCAAGGGATAATAAGGTAATGGTATTAGTTGCTCATTGTATTATCTTCCCATCACAAACAATTATTAAATAGAGATGTGTTCGTCAGAAACACAATGCCCCATATTGCGCCGCTTTGTATTTTTTTATTTTTACCTTTGACCTTGAAGGATGACCTTGAACTTCCACCACTCAAAATGTGCAGCTTCATGAGATACACGTGCACACCAAATATCAAGTTGCTATCTTCAATATTGAAAAAGTTATGGCCAATGTTAAAGTTTTCAGACGGACAGACGCCATATATTTGACATTTGACCTTGAAGGATGACCTTTCACCAATAAAAAATGTTCAGCTCCATGAGGTACACACGCATGCCAAATATCAAGTTTCTATCTTTAATAATGCAAAAGTTATGGCCAACGTTGAAGTTTTTTTTCCCGACGGACGGACAGACTGACACACATACTGACTGACGGACAGTTCAACTTCTATGTGCAACCCTACCGGGGGCATAAAAAGTTACAAACAACTACAAAAATATTTGAGAAACTAACTTATTTTATTTCATTAAAATGCCAATCCAAAAAAATCTAATAAGAAAATGATACTAAGTTGATCAAGCTCATTTTTATTCATGCTGCTAAGCTGTTCAGTGGCGGATCCAGGGTTTCTAGTTAGGGGGTTGGTGTGGACATTCAATAATACAGGCCAATGTAAAAGCATAATGTTGTAGTGGATGTGGTGTCCGCCTAGTGATAGGGAGTTAGGAGGTTCTCATTATCTTCTCCATAAACACCAAGTTCTGGTTCTTCCCAGGAACAGACTCGAGTGTCTCAATAAGCATAGTGCGTTCCCTGCAATAAAGCTAAGGTAAATAGGTTAAATAAAAACTAAAACTGAAAAATTACTGTTCAACATACAGGTAGAAATCGCTATCCTTGCAGCAAACATCGTTAGAGCCAAGATGCAGGTACAATATGTCGTAACAACCTGACATCAGCTCTTGATGCAGCAGCTTTCTAAAGCCCTTCCGGTCAGACACATACTTTGCACCTGCATAGTAAAATAAGATCTTCCATTTGGAATTGGTTTTCATTTGCAATAATTTTTCTTGAGTTGTCATTTGTTATTGAATATTATGAAAAATAGTCATCATTGCTATGTTCGAGACAAGCAGGCTTATCTTTGTTAATATTTATCTCACTTGTTCTATGTTGCGTCAAATTTCTGGATTTGCAATCTTTTTCCCCATTTTGGTTACAGCAGAAAGGGTATTTTGCTTGATTCCATAATACATGTTTTATCAGTGTAATAATATACATGACGTGTACATGTAAATACCATGAAACTGTTAGGGTAAAATATCTTTTTGGGTATTGAAGCAATATTCAGTGGAGTTTTAAGCATTTCTTTAAAAACAAGAGATGCGTTTGTTGGAAACACAATGCCCCCTATTGCACCGCTTTGAAGCCATGTACATGTATTCAAACTTTGACCTTGAAGGATGACCTTGACCTTTCACCACTCAAATATGTGCAGCTCCATGAGATACACATGCATGCCAAATATCTAGTTGCTGTCTTCAATATTGCAAATTTTGACCTTTGACCTTGAAGGATGACCTTGACCTTTCATCACTCAAAATGTGCAGCTCCATGAGATATACATGCATGCCAAATATCAAGTTGCTATCTTCAATATTTAAAAAGTTATGGCCAATGTTAAAATTTTCAGAAGGACGGAATATTTGACATTTGACCTTGAAGAATGACCTTGATTTTCACCTTTTACCACTCAAAATATTCAGCTCCAAGAGATACACATGCATAAAAAAAAATCAAGTTGCTATCTTCAATATTTAAAAAGTTATGGCCAATGTTAAAGTTTTCGGACGGACGGAATATTTGACATTTGACCTTGAAGAATGACCTTGACCTTCACCTTTCATCACTCAAAATGTTCAGCTCCAGGAGATACCCATGCATGCCAAATATCGCGTTGCTATCATCAATAGTGAACAAGTTATGGCCAATGTTAAAGTTTTCGGATGGACGGACAGACGCCATATATTAGACATTTGACCTTCACCTTTCACCACTCAAAATGTTCAGCCTCAGGAGATACACATACATGCCAAATATCAAATTGCTATCGTCAATAGTGAAAAAGTTATGACCAATGTTAGTTTTCGGACGGATGGACAGATGCCATATATTAGACCTTTGACCTTGAAGGATGACCTTGACCTTCACCTTTCACCACTCAAAATGTGCAGCTCAATGAGATGCACATGCATGCCAAATATAACGGTGCTATGTTAAATATTGAAAAAGTTATGACCATTAAAGTGTTCGGACGGACGGACAGACTGACAGTTCAACTGCTATATGTCACCCTACCGGGGGCATAAAAACAATTATTTGGTACACAAAGCTTCAAATAAATATTAAAATTAGCAACCTTTTTTCCAAAGGCAGCAACAAACACTGCAGGGCTAGATTGAACTTTACCGGTACGCAGTTGTTTACAACCATCTACAAAGCGGGGATTTGGGGGCGGTAGCCCCCGATACTAAAGAAATATATAGGATAAAAGGATATGTGTTGCGTAAGTTGTTATGTGTTAGGTGTTAAGGGTTAGGGTACCCTGTTTGATGTTAAGTGTTGCGTACCGGTAAAGTTCAATCGTCCTCACTGCAGTATAAGACAGTAGCTAAAATAATTATGCCAACGCAAAAATCATCAAAAGATTATGGCGGCAATTTATATCGACTATTTAAGACAGTAAAAGGGGTAATATAAAGCAGCATGCCACAGAAACATGTTGGGTCTCACACTCAACTATAAACAGTTAAAAATTATTCACCAGATACGGGCAGAAAGTCAATCCTTGCATTTGGAGGACATGCAGACTTCAAACGATGGACATTGGAATCCCCGGCAATAAGAACACGAACATCGCTGCTGCACCAGACATGTTCTACACCTGAAACAGAATAAACGGCTCTAGGAGAAGTGCCCCCCGGAGAACTGCCCCCCCCCAAAGATTTTTCACTGGGCGGAGAACTGCCCCCTCACTGTTTTTTTATAGGGCGGAGAACTGCCCCCTGCTGATTAATAAGGGGCGGAGAACTGCCCCCCTGTCAGAATTGATGACCCGGAGAAGTGCCCCCTAATTAAAGAAATTTCGCGGCTATATAAAAAAAGAGTATTATAATGACAATAACGCCAGTAACTTTCTTGCTATTATGTCTGGAAATTGAGTGAAATTTCAAAAGTAATATAAAGTTGTACAAGTATTAAAGTTATAAAACGGCAAAAAAATACCTGCCTCGGCATGGACGTCGCCATCTTGATAATCACGGGATTTTCGTCTATGTTAACAAAGAAAAACAAATCACTTTTTGCTAATAAAAAGTTTTCGCGGCTGAATTATTTGATATTTTCCCCGTAATTAAAACAAACAATTAGCATGCAATTTAATCCATCCGTATGCAAGCTGAAAACAATAATTTATTTGTTTGTTTTCGCCAATTACGGATTTGGACGGTTCAATATAATAAACCCGTATGCGGCTTTATTCAAAGCTAACAAGTTCTTAACAATTAAGGTCGGTCCGGTCTACCAATTAAAAGATCGCGGTGCTTATCGTTAACGGTAACAAGTTCTCTGCCTGCCTGATTAGCTGCTAATTAAAGCAACTGTTACCGATTTTGTTTGTTTGGCATGTCGACATGATCTGCTCAAAATGCTAACTGTTGCAGATTGTATGTATGTATGAATGTATGTTTTGAACGTTATGTAAGCATGTATATATTTTTTAATGTATGTCTGAATGTATGTATGTATGATTGTAACTGTGAATGTATGTATGCATGTAATGTGTGTATTTATGTATGTTATTTTGTATTTCACATGAATTAACTAAACAACATAAATAAATTGATTATTAATTCGACTTCACTTTACTTTTTTCTTCAAGTCAGCTAAATTATTGCCTTTGCTTTGCCTATTAATTTACTTTTTTAAACGTTTAGTTACGTTTTTTTTTCCATGGGTCAATACTATCTTTATAATGTAAATTAATTCCGATGTAACTTTTCCTCCATAAGTACCGAGTTGCACGTCTATATTTAGTTGCGACACATGGCCAGTATTAACATGCACGCGTTTCCTGTGTGGATCTCGACTGTTTCGCGCTCTTATTAAAACACGACTTTTACATGGCATTCATGTATAGTGAGTGGTGAAGATGCGAACCAAGGGCCTTAAACAGTATTATCACATGCCTCTAGACAACTTGTGTAATTCAGTTCGATAAATGGCAATATACTTGTACTGAAATTAATTTGTTACCGGATAAAATGTGTACGGCGATAACGTAAAATTATCCGTAAGTATTGTTTTCACTACGTAACTAATAACTAATATGACACCGGGCAGATATCCGCCTACTAAATTCTGACAGGGGGGGCAGTTCTCTGCCCCTACCGATTGATGGGGGGGCACCTCTCCGCCACCTTTAAAATAAGGGGGCAGTTCTCCGGATTCCAGAATAAACAAAAGGCTTCCCGAATCAAATCAAATCAAAATTTATTTATTGTCGGTATGAGAATAACAAAGGACATCGTTCCACGAACCCTGGGGAAGTTTAAAAACTCAAAATACAACAAGACAACAAACAAACGCCCGAATTTAAATACAATCCGAACCTGGATTTTCCAAACAAGTTTAACAACGTTCAGTTTTTAAATAGGTAACGTCGCGAAATCAAATTACAAATTCTAAACGAGCACTTTCAAACGATTAAATGTCACGCAACGCGGTTCTCTTAAACTGCAACGTAGTCTCTGGTCAACAACAGCTGTTTTATAGTATGTAAGCTTTGGTCAGTATAAAATACTGACGAGAATAAAATTCTCTGGACTCTCTATTACTCTAAAAACCCTTGTTAAACAAGTTCAAAACAGAAAGGGAGATCACCACCACTTACTATAGCCTATCCTCTCCCCTGATTCAAGATCAGTGTTCTGATTGGCCAAATGATTTGGGCGACCGTGGACCAACAGGCCTCTGGTATATTCCTTTGGTTGATTCGTGGTTTACCAATCGACACGAAGTCCCTGTCGACAACATATGGTTAGACATTCTTTGATTAACTAGCATAGGAAAAACGTGTTCACCCAATAAATTAACTTTAAATTCAACATTGATTTCCTTCTATTTGTAAAAGAACCATTCACTGACACAGTCCTCAATCCGTTAATTGTTCAACAAAACATCGTGTCATACGAGTACATTCCACATTGTAAAGAAATTGAAAATACGGTCTCATCGGTTTCATTCAAGTGGTATATTCCAACATTGATGTTTACTTTCTATTAAAATAAGCCATTGTTTACACAAACACTCGTTATAATTGTATATATTCAAAATATATAAGTGTTTAAATGAAGATACATTTTAATGATGAAGTGATAGTATTAAACATATAATTAAAATGAGGTTGGCGCACTTGACAGTGACCGACACGAATTTACAAAAGAAGAATGCACGGCTTTGGTTTGAATTTGATCAGCTCGGTGGTTAGAATGAAAAAAACGGACAAGCATCAGCACTATCCCACCCTCGCCAGGAAAGGCACGTTTTGATACAGTCCTTTTGATCATATACTTATAAAAAGTTTCTTTCATCAAGTGTGTTTTCAAATAATTTTCAGCTTTATATATGCACAACTCATCTACAATTATGGTGATGGTGGTGTCTTATGGTGTTTCAAACCTATTATTCTAGCATTGATTTCATTTATTTAAAATACACAAATATAATTTTCAAAGAAAGGGAGCGAATTATGAAATAACATTTGGAAAAATCAGCCGGTATTGTAGTTTTAAAATAGCATAGTGATTAACCTGCCTCAAACGTCTTAATGACCCCTGCACTGGTGGTGGCATTTATAATGCTACATAATTATGATTGTATGTGTAAAACAAACACAACAACAAAAATACACTTTCAGAAGAAGTAGAACGAGACAATCAACGAAATTATAATTTTATACTTAGTAAAAGGTTCCGTGGAAAATGTTTTTCATGTCATACGACACAGGGACACAAGCGAAAACAATATAACTTAATATATCGGTATCGGCATACAATTTGCCGTTTTGAATTTAAATTAAATGAAAATATTTTAGTACTAGTACGAGGTTCTTAATAATATGTTTTTAACGTTATTAGTTTATGTGTTTCTATAGTAGTATGAAAATAACATGTTGACATAAAATCAATTACTAATTATCAATTTAAAGATTATTCATGTATTTCATATGTGCTAACTTAAATTTCGAATAATGTGAATATTGTATTCAGATCGTGTAATTATGTGACAATAAAATGGAAAATTCCGTGCCGAAACTGGTTCTTTCGCCGTGTTTTAAGCTTTATTACTTTTTAATAAATAAATAAAAGTAATTGTAGGTATAGAACGGCGAAATATACCTGTCTCGGCATGGACGTCGCCATTCGCCATCTTTCCTTCCTTTAGTCCATCACGTGATTACTCCCTCTGGTATTTAAAAGCGAATTGTTCAGCAGTTTTCTAAACGATGATTACAATAAAAATATGCCTGACAAATTGTTATTCCTTTATTAAACAAGTACGTTGTTAAATGCACACGTACGAGACGCTTTTATTACAAACAAGTCAACATACTGTAATAACAAGTCTTTATTTGGACACAATAAATAATTAACATGTTTTATATCTAGAAATTAAAAACAGAAACGATTATTTTCCAAATGTTTCAGAGATGAGAGAAGATAAGCAAAGTTTACAATAACACAACACAATTAGTATTTGACATAGGCGCTCGATGTCAATGTTTATTTTATTTTTTTTATTATTATTTTGTTTTTAGTTACCCGTTGTTAATTATAATGCATACACATACTAAATCAATAAAAATCTTCCGACAAAACGTCTGCTTAAATAAAGTTCGACTATGTACATAGAAATTGACAAGGTAAATCACTCGCCATTTTCTGAGGCAACGGAAGTGGGTCAATATGCATAATTAATCGCTGTCACCCCGCTCGCTTATTGAAATCCGCGCGCAGGCCGGGGACCTCGATCTTTATATATAGAGACCTCCACAGTCGATGTGATAAATTCCTGTAACTATTGTTTCACTCACTTAATGGGGTAATCAACAAAATATGTTGTAAATTGCATACACATAAATCATTCCTTACCAATTGTTTAACTGGATTTGGTCTGCCATGGTGGTTTCCAGAAAAAAAAATCACCGATCAAAAATTAAATCTGGCGCCCGAGTGTTTGTTGACTGTTATCGATATTTAAAGATCGAGGTTCCCGGCCTGCGCGCGGAGTTCAATAAGCGAGCGGGGGTGACAGCGATTTAATTATGCATATTGACCCACTTCCGTTGCCTCAGAAAATGGCGAGTGATTTACCATGTCAATTTCTATGTACATAGTCGAACTTTATTTAAGCAGACGTTTTGTCGGAAGATTTTTATTGATTTTGTATGTGTATGCATTATAATTAACAACGGGTAACTAAAAACAAAATAAAAAAAAAAAAAAAACATTGACATCGAGCGCCTATGGTATTGACAAAAGTTTGCAAATATAATATAATTTTATATTTAATAAATTGATATTTGATTTTAAAACATAACACATTGGTCACAACGTAACAAAAACATATATCAATATTATGCAAAATGACATGCCTAAAGAAGTCAATTACAAATTGTTGTTCATATAACATAAATATATAAACAACTAAAGTAAGTTCGCAGATGGGTGGTGAAAATGTTCTCATCGTGACTTTCAGAAGGACCACGATTCCATACCCAATCATGGAACAATGTCTAGATCGTCTACACTAAAGATATTCACTACCGGTATAAGCAGGCAATAAACTACACTATATATCAATAAGCTTAAGATGGTCGATACAATCGAGCTACAATATAAAGGTTAAACTAAATAAAGTAAGCATCATATGTCGTACTCTTTAGTGTTTATTGAAAACGCGCAGGTTTTAGGTTATGTTTTAAATAAAACAAAGACATGGTTATTTAATGTGATCTCCAAACATTAACATTTCACGAAATTAATGTGTACAGGTATAATCTAACTATTTACATCCCAAGAAAGATCTTTATGGTCAGAAAATCGGTTGCTACTTAATGTATATAAAGAGTCAGTTTATACTGGAATAGAGTTTATAACTTTATAAAATCATAATCCAAATTAATCATGTTTATATTTGCAAAGTGACGAACTATGGGACATCATAAAGAACATATTTTCGTATGCTTTCAACTGGGGTAATTATTTTTACAATAAGATGAATATACGTTAATGGATTTTTTTCTCGTCCGTCACCATAAAGCTTTATTAACACTAGCTATGATCAAGAACATGTAATGATAAATTAATAACAAATTAACTATTGAGGTTGAAGCCTAAAACCCATGCTCGTCGTTTTGAGAATTTGTTAGTCGTATGAAAGCTTAATGTCTGTATTCTTTCTTGATGCATAATGAGGATGAATGAATGATGCATACCCGAATGACATAAACGGCTGTGAGACAGCAGGTACATATGTAAAATAACGTTATAAATGTCTCAAGGATTATAGTTCAAATGGAGATCTTAAAAGTGCATCAACCTTTTTAAAAAGTAAATGCCACTGTGAAACTATTTTGTTGAATAAAATATTTTTGCATCTTAGTTAAATTTTAACAGCAGAACGAAATAGATATGTGTAAGCAATTTTCACTTAGATTAAATTGTATGTATCAAAAGCATTGTTGTTTGCATTATCAATAATAAAGTGTGAATCGATTGTGCAAGCAACGTGTATACATTTGAAATATAATTTGTACGAATTATATACTTTATATCAATATTACTTGACATTTTGTAATATGGACACATCATCGTTTTAAGTCTAGCAATCACCCCTATAATGTATCAACACATATTAACATTTAAGTATTGTTTTTTAAAAAAACATTTACTTAATGGATCACTTAAACAGCTTCTTGTTTTAAATGCATACATATCCATGTAAATATATTCAAATAACTAAGCGAAAAAAACTCCATGGCAATATAATTCCCACACAAAGTTAGTGATACTAGATACTATACGCTTCCAATCTAAATCTTGCATTTACATGTTGTAATGCTTATCCTAAAAAATTGATTACTTTTCTTAAGATAACAAAGACATTTTTCAAAATTTCAATTCTAATAATTCAATAACATAGAAATAATGCTATTGATAAGCACACTGTACTTTTATTTTGTGCTTTACACAGTTGAATTCACATATAAAATTAATGATGCTTCCTAATAACCAAAAACAAACATAAACAATATATCGTAAATAGCAGTATGTTATCACTAAATTTGTTGATGTTTACAAAAAAACAGAGTAAACAACAAAATAAAATAAAACAGACTTGCATTCATAATAATAAAGTAATACTAAACACAATCTTCTCGAACATAGCATATATAATAAATACAAACTAACATATTTAATTACAGTGGTTCTACATATTTAATATGTGTAGTTGTCCGTTAAAATTTCGGTGTTGAGTTGAAAATATGAGTTGTTATTATAGGGCCTCACTAATTTACACACCGTAAAAACCTTTGTGTAACAATTATTACAATTTATTGTAACTCGTTACACTCTGCCATGTCCTGATTCTGAATAGCTCATCAAATATCGGTCGTAAAGACTTGTGCATCTCTTGGCATTCATTTAAAATTTCATCTGCAATGCGGTCATCATGTGCTACCGAAAACAGTAGCCGTTTGCACGCCTTTATCCTACGTGCAATTCTTCGGTCGCACTGCTGTTGTATGTAGTTTTCTATGGGCACAAAATAATTTGTGGCTACATGATGCGAATAGCTTCTTCACTGAAGCACTCCTTCATTACTTTCTTCACTAGTTTTCGCATATTACTTTTCTCGGTTGATTAATCTAGAGATATGTTGAAATCCCACAACGACCGAACGCATTGAAATTTCAAATTCGCCTAGTTTGAATTCCCATTTCGATAACCATGGGTACACTGCAGTAACCCATTTATCCTTAAAAAATGCACCAAAGATGGCATTTTTCTGGTTACAGGATACCCCAAATCTGAAAATAAAAAACAGTATTATATAAAGTTGCGTTAGGTTTCGTAACGTCATATTGCATGTGTAAAACACTGTCCAGAGGGTGACGTATTTAAAATAAAAATGTCTTAGTTTTTTTCTAACGCTGAACATTCAAGCTCCTTTGTTACGTTAATTATACATGCATTGATATTATGGCCCGGTCTAGGTTTAATTGGTTTATGTCTTATATTTTATATTTTATTGTACATCAGGCCTTGTTTTTACATTATCTGCGAAGTTTATTGGACACCAATCCATTATAGAAATGATATACTATGGTTAACCTGTTAACCACTGAACTAGAACAATGACCTAAGATTGATTCCATATACGTGGTTCTGGTGTCACACTTAGCTAAACAAAGCTTGTCATGTGTTTGTCATGCTTTTTAAAAACGCATTTATGCTAGCTATAGTAGAGGAACGAGCTATAGGAATGAATGATGCTCACACGTATTATCATTGTCATTTAAATTGATTATAATTAAATAATTACCAGTATTTAAATAAAATATAATGTATAAAATGCAACATGTATGAGGCCATAGCCAATTCCCTTTGCGCTAACACTAGACGCGTAAGATGCGAACATTTATTCTGCAATATTATGTGCATGGATGCATAACATATCTTACGGCAAATTGTTTAATGCGAGTGTTGAAAACGGTAGACAAACACACGAGTTAAACGTGTCCGTGTGTTTATTTGTGTTGAAAGTTTTGAGATAAGGGAGAGTGTGATATCAATATTCCAGTACACTAAGAAATAAAACTGTGAGTGTCATTTGATTCTCACGCCGGACATTTTAATATTAAAATTGAGTTAAAATTGGAAAGAGTCATGCTCTGGATGCTCTGTCATCCACGTTCCAACTCTTACCCTTAATTCGGCCAGTAAAAATAAGGCGCATAGTCGTTTAATAAACGGAAGTTATACGGTACAAATGTAAAAATTCCGAAAGATATTACACACACTTGATTGGAATGTTTGTGTTTTTAAAACAATATGAAAGCTGAGTTGTAACTTCCAGAGCGTGGTGTTCGTTTTTTGATTTTTTATACATGTATAGTTTTAAAGATGAATTGGAAAACTGGACCACTCTATGACCCACAATAATTTATGTTTTATTCGATTAAGTAAACTATTTGAATTGAATGTGTAAACAGTCTTTGAACCGAAATAAAGACGCAATTTAGGCATGTAATCAGTCCGTTTGTATTTTAAATTGCTGAGAGACTTTGAAATTAAACCATTTCAAATGCGTCACATTGGTATTAAGCTCTCCATAACCATGCCGTCTATAAATATGTCTGCTGATTAACATGTACAAGGCAAGAGTTTTTATAAGAAATTAATTTTTTTAAGTCTCAAAAACTTCCCAAGGGAAATATATCGACGAATGAAAGGTTATGAAACTGTGTAACAATTCTTACTAGACTTTGCATTACCAACTTTGATATTTATTAGTTTACACAGGGTTAACTGTAGCAATAGACTTTTCAACATTTAAAACTATCGATAATTAACGATAATTATGTGTTTTAGATAATAACATCATCATATTTTTTAGAGTCGGTATGGTAGATCATCTAAACAGATTTACAATATAGTGTAATAAAATAGCATAGTGAAAGGTTGTGTTAAGACAGCCAGCTGTAACGAGCATGGCATGGAATGATTTGGCAAATGCATAATTAATGACAATCATTTATACAATAAGTATTTATACTGTTACAATTATTTTGTTTACCATGCACCAGTATCTTTGTGTTATCAAAAGCAGCCTCTGCTTCAATACATTGCTCGTCAGGATTGTGAATTCCTCTTCAATTGCTTTTGAAAATATTCAATTATTGTTGTCCAAACTTTGCCCAGCTTTTTCCCAGGATTCGATTTCTTTCACAACATTTCCATTACACGCTGCTTTGCAATATACTGAAAGCATCGTCGTCTGGCGCTCTGATTTCTAGAACAAGATGTTCCACACCAGCCTGGATGCGTGCAATAACGTCTTCCTTTCTAAGATGCTCGCCTATAGCATTTCCCATATAAACACTGTGTTCTTCACATTTCGTCAGTAATTTAGCTTTCAACTATTAATATATAGAAATAAAATTTAGAACGATCAGCGGCAGACCAATATGTTCAATGAATGTTGTCATGTGAATACAATTTCATTTTCTTTGCAAAACTACCATAATCCTTATAAACAATGGTTAAAT
>NC_068365.1:18646183-18739481 GCF_020536995.1 Dreissena polymorpha
TTGTAACACGATAAGACTGAATGAACATGTAATAATATTGACTCCATTTGCTTGCACTTGCACTTATTTAGCCTATATTACAATGAACAAACCATTTTGTTGGATTCTCAATGCAACGCTTGTTTACATGGCACAAATAACCCTACCGTGTTATTTTGAAGTGCATCAGTCTTTGCAAAATTCTTAATGTGACAGTTATGCATTTGAATCGTATCTCGTCGTTGATCGGTGGGTATTAAGCAAAATATTGGGATATGGAGGAAATGAAGATTGCATGCAGCCAATTTGAATATCGCGGCAGACCCACATTTTCAAGGGGGTATGTCTAAACGATATTACAGTACTGTACGATTAAATACCAGTTTACTACCAGTACAAATAAGCGGAACCACATTAATGGTATTTTACTAATTTTATATTTTGGATGTTGAATGCTGTAAACAGTGGTCGGAGTCTTGGTCGCAAGAAATACACACCATATCCCTTTTAAGGGGTCATTTTTTTATTGTAGATTTGAACTTCTCTTTTTTTAATTCTTCGGGACAATGTGTAGTCAGCTGCGTACCATGACAACAGGCAACTACGAGCCTGAAAGTTAAACGTTATTCTAACCACACTCGAACGAATAAAGAACAGATTCCAGTTCATTGGACGCGTAAGTTGATTAATGAAGATATCAATAACAGCTGTCAAACGGTCGTAAAAATTATTGGTGCATCATGATGAAAATATTGCATATTCAAGCTTTCGTCAAAGATATTTTATCAAAATCATTATAATAAATTTATCATCGATGATAGTTATTTGAAAACAAATGTCTATTATATATTTCTATAACAAGGTATTATTTATAGAGTTGTAATAGATGAATGTTATGGGTAGGTCCGTTTCTCAAAAATTAGGAATTGACTGCGTTTTTAACTTCGAAGACATCGCCCTAAAATGCATTTCAGACGCATTCAGGTAATGTGCAGATTGGGAGGGGCCGTTCGCGCTGTAAGCGAGTACATGTGTACATTACATTACAATAACAATCAATGCATTTACTAGTGTTTACCGTTATGAAGAAGATGATTTTTGTAAGTTCCTACTATATTACATTTTAGAAAAACACAAGTTTTATCAGTATTGGTCCAGAGGTTTAAGAGGATTTATTGTTGAAGTAAAAATGTTCGCACACGCGCACAACAGTTGACGATAGACGACAAGTATTGTTTGTTTTTTTGCAAATTAGCAAGCTGGTACCATCTATATTCCAAACACCCAAACCAAGCTGATAAATCAGGCATTTCAATTCGTCTTTGAAAAAACATTAATACAACCAATGAACTCAGTTTTGAGTGATAAATGTTTTTAACAGCTAACTGTGATTGTAAAAGCAACTTTGCACATCCCACCTCTTATCTGCACATGAACATGTACTTTAATAGCGAGCTCGCTGAGCCGCCGTAGGCGGCTCGACAGCTCGCATTACGTTAACACGTGTATTGGACTGTAGATCTACACAGGTTGTTGTTTTGAAAGTTTGGTATCTTCGCGCGCAACCGAACCTGATATCCGAAACCGGAACTGGAAATTTTGGAAGTAAATAACCAGCGTCTCCTGATTGATCATAATGATAAAATAGAAAAAAAGATCAAATTTACGGCTTTTAAATATTTTTAAAATTCTTCTCTCTATTTATTATTATTGTTACTATATTTCGAATAAAGCATCAGCATTCTTCGTGTAAAACATTTGTCTTCATTCAGGGACTTCCCCGTTCGATGACGTCATCACAAAATGTATCCAAGTAACGAATGACGTCACCGTTTGTGTGTACATAGCAAGTGTCAACACCGACCGCTACTCGCACTTTTTATTAAAAATGATGACAAAACAAGTAAGTGCTATTATTTATTGGACGATTGCCATTGAGGAACAAACACGCGATTGGTTCGGCATGTACTCAGGTACCAAACTTTTTTCAAACAACAATCTGCACAGTCAATTACTCGATTTCATAATCATTTCACATAGTGTTTTCTTTCACTGTCTAAGCCATGCATTACATTTAAATTTAAAGGTGGTAAATCACATTTGAGTATCATTTCAACATGACCCAAACTTTATTATCTGATATTGTACATATCCAAGGTGCCTGAACCACGTGACTTTTTCGGCTATGTGTGGGACAATCGGATGTAAACAAAACGTCGCTTCAGGTAACCTTTTTGATAATTTCATCATTATTTCAAACCATTTTCAAAAAACAAAGACGAGTGCCCGGGTCATTGTCAAAAGACACAAAACTTTGGTAAGTTTGCGCTCAATTAATTAAGTAATTTTTCCAAAAAGTGCAACCGCGTGCTTGAAAACACACGAAGTGAAATGCTATGTTTGGTATATTTTTTATTCGATCAACAAAAACGTAGATTACAATATTGTCGAGGGTTTAAAAAATAGGGCGGACATTGTAATTCTTCATAGAGAAGCTACATACATTGTATATTTGCGCAAATACATCTGATTCGGAGTGTGTGTATGAAAATGTAATGATGCTATGTGTGGGACAAATTTTTTAAATGCTTTGTGTGGTATACAAACTAAACTAGAGAATCGAAAGATTGACATTAACGTCAATTACATTTAAAGTCTGTCTGGAATAACAAAAGTTGGTCAATAAACATTGTTGTTAGTGTTTTGCGCGCCTTAAATATGATAATCCTACGTTCATGTAACTATAAATTATCATGATTGTCGATAACTTATATTCATATTTTGTTTACTTTTAGAATGCCTTTGTTTGCGAACAGTGTGGCAGAGAGGTCAAAACACGGTCGGGGATCTCCTAACACAAAGCCACCCACGCACGGACAGGAAAAAGTTCCGTTGGGCAAACTTTTTCTTGTTTGTTTCTATAAAATATATTGTTACAAAATGTTGAATTTTCAGTGCATTGTTACTGCCGACTAATGCACTTGTTTAATACACAAATCGTAAGGATTGTTTGTGCAAGATGTCATGTGAATATTATTGCAACAAAACTACAAAAGTGTTAGTTGTGTGTTTTTTAGCAGGAATGTGTAGGCATTTTTGACTGTAACGAATTTAATAAATAAGCATAAAGAGATCATAAGCATTTTTAAACAAATAGACACTAGGATCAATGACATTTTTTTCTGGAAAATCATGTATTTGTATGTAAATCCTATTGAGCTATCTGATATATCACACATGCTATTTTTTAAGTTTAACAGTTTATATCAGTTGTATTTTGTTCTTTTCAGGGAGATTAAAGTATTTTTGGAAGCACCTTCAAGAGACGTACTGATATCTTGATCAATGAAAAGTTGTCATATACAAACATGTATAGTAAATGTTCCAAAGTTTAAATGACTGTTTGATTTATTACCAGATGGTGCAAGTATTGCAGGGAAAGAAAACAATCAAAGTAAACATTACATAAAAATTTGACATTTCAACAAATTGAACAACATTATATGATTTAATGTTAATTACTTGGTGCAGTGGTAACAAGATCTTGCAGCGCCCTTTCATGACCGGGGCGAATGGGTATTTTCATTAAACATCTCAAACTATTGTCAGTTATTCAGCTTTCATTTGAATTTGAGTAAATTAAGTATTGATGCAATTCAATATGTTTGTTGGCATAATGACCCCCACAAGTCAAGACGTTTTGGCGATGATCATTTGTTATGACTTAATTGAAGCATTCATATGTTTGAATAGCAAGATTTGCAAATTCATAAATTGACTGATTACAATTTCTTTGTGAATACTAATGTACTTCTTTATGTATTTGGCGCTTTAATTTCTATTGTTACATGTGCATGCTAGTTATAAAGTAATGGTATTATTAATGACGTGTTTATTTTGATATACTGAAGATATTCATGGAGATTATATTGGAATAGACCACAAACAAGCATTATTGGATTCGAAGATGTTCAAATGGAGATGATATTGGAATAGACCACAAACACGCATCATTGGATTTAAATTATTTGTTATGAAACACCTGTTTTATTAACACACATTATCAGATTTTATATTCATCTAATCAATTTTAGTAATAACATAGATACAAAACCGATAAATATACACACATATCAATACACACACTTTGTTTTGCTTATGCAAAAATACATGTTAAATGGTATGTTTGCGTAGTTAGTTGAAATAGCTTTCCATAAACATCACAGAATGAAGCGGGGTCCCTGTCTCTGTCACCGTGGTTTTGATTTTTAACTTGCCACATATCACCTTCCGTGTGGTTTGATGGTGTTCATGTAGTTCTTACACAGCTTCGAACCTTAAAAGCGTTACAGATCTTTCGACTAATCCTTTTCAAGTCTGAAAAACAAAAGAAGTAAAACCCATTTTAAGCATGTGCTCTTATTTATTTTCTTTGTCATTCATTAAAAAATGGACCAAATTCAATAATCAGGCAGAAATATCAATCATTATATTTATTTAAAGACAATAAATAAAACAAAGAAATATTATATTTCAACATAACATGTATGCTTTAATAAGAATTAAGTTCAGTTAAACATAAATTGGTTAATCATTACACGATTACTTCAGTATTCAATAATGTAACATTTGGTTAATTTGATATATTTTCAGGACAGACTAAAGTTTATGTTCTAGATTCTTACAAAACTGTGTTCAGATTAAATGCAGAATTCTTGTATACCACACATAGCATTTAAAAAATGTATCCAACACATAGCAGTATAACATTATATACACACACTCCGAATAAGATGTATTTGCGCAACATACAATGTAAGTAGCTTCTCTATGAAGAATTACAATGTCCGCCCTATTTTTAAACCCTCGACAATATTATTATCAATGTTTTTGTTGATTGACAAAAAATATACCACACATAGCATTTCACATCATGTGTTTTCAAACACGCGGTTGCACTTTTTGGAAAAAAATACTTAATTAATTTTGCGCAAACTTAACAAAGTTGTGCCTTTTTTACAATGACCGGGCACTCGTCTTTGTTTTGTTTTTAAATGGTTTTGAAATAATGAAGAAATTATCAAAAAGGTTACCTGAAGCGACGTTTTGTTTACATCCGATTGTCCCACACATAGCCGAAAAAGTCACGTGGTTCAGGTACCGTGATATCTATTCTCTTCTATTGCAAAAAATACAAGAATTTAGCTTACTTGTTATGCCTCACAAAATGGCATGATTCAAACAAATATTGCTACCTTTGACAATATCTCATAGTGAGGGAGATAGTGCTCTTATTGACATCTGGGCTAACCTTTCTGGTAAAGAACATTCTAAATTAATTATTTGATAATTACTACAAATACTAATAGTGCAATGTTTATAGATACTATAAAATGTGATTGATTCAAGCAATCAAAAGATGTGATCAAATGTGATTAACCATATTTAAAACATAAATTCAAATAAAATATAAATAACTTTGAGGTGGGTGACATGACAGTCGCTACCTTTAGTACAGTGGCTGACTTGACATTCTATACCTTGAGTACGGTGGGTGACGTGATAGTCGCTACCTTGAGTACGGTGGGTGACGTGACAGTCGCTAACTAAAATGACGTTTAAACAGTAGTTAGGAATATACAAATTAATTTAATCCTAGTATTTTGGTACTTAAAAAATATATACTTACAAGTGTAAAATTATCAAAGTGTTATATCAATGGTATTAAATAATATGTTTTGGTGGGTGACATAATTATCGCTGACCTACCTTGCATTTATTCCTCAATTATGGTAATTTGAAATTACTTTGACTTTAAATGCTCACAAAGGAAAATAAAACAAAAATGCTGCCTGGCCCTTGTGAAATCTAAGTACAGTATGCAACATGGAGAAATCATTGCTGATGCCAGTGAAAATTATAATTGAGAAGGTAGCAGCAGTTGGCTGTTCTAAATTTTTACATTGTAGGTTCTAGTTGATTGTTTAGTGTTTTAAGGAGGAAATGCCAAGGACATACATAATAGATTATTATATAGCTCCTTGGTATATACCAATCTTTGTTTGCTGCACAATTTGTTTATCACGGTTTTTCAATAAATAGGAACACCAGGGGTGTACAATTGATTTTTTTAAAATATTTACGCATGCGTTTTTGATATGTTTATTGAGGAGCCATATCCATCACACACGTACATGCGAAGTTTTACATGCATATCTATTATACTTTTTTATATATGATGGTTTGTTTGTGCCCGTGTATATTATTCAACAGAGCCTACTCTAAATGTCTGTTACTTTGTTTTATTGTCAAATATGCAGAATATAAACGACTGTATAATGTACAGAGGATTTTACAATAAAAGTACCCTCATTCTGAAGATGCCTATCTGTTTGTAGAGACCGTCAGTGAAGTGTTTCTTTTTTATCTCACGAAAATTTCAATGATCAAATGAAGAAAGAAAAATTGTGTTGTCTCATTTTTTTAAATATGTACTGAACACAAGTTTTGTATTTTGTATAAAACGTGTTGTGTTGATTTCGATATAATGTTAATTACAAAATAATCATATTTATGACTGAGGTGAACCACTAATTACATATGTTTATTCGTTCTGTTTCCTATATAAGTGCACTTCAATAAATTTAAACGACACTATAGAGTAACGGAAATTTAATAAACATTGAAAAATGTATTGTGTGAAGCAAACATTAAACAATAGCCGATACAGAGCTTTCGCGCTAAACATGCAGAAATGGATGATAATGGCATTATCTATACAAAATATTTCTTAAGTGTGACATATATTACTTGTGAAAAATAGTGTTAACTGAGCATTTAGACCACACAAACTGTTCCTTTGCAGATTTACAATATTAACATAATATAATTTAGGCACACACATAAGTGCTAGCATTCTTTATAAACCATTGCAATGAAATAAACACAATGGAAGTATAAATCCCAATCTCCCAACATGCCTGAAACGTTATATATGTTACAAGTCACGGATATTTTATCGTCACGGACATTTCTGCGATCGCATATACCAGAAGGGGTAATCACGTGATAGTCAAGATGACGACGTCCATACCGAGACAATTATTTTTCGCCGTTTTATACCCTTTATTACCTCTGTTTATTTTTTAAATGACGCTCACTTTCCAGCCATATCAGTAAAAGGTGATTAGCGTATATTTCGTATTTAAATTCGCTAAATATCTCGACTTGACTCCCCGCAAATTTTCTTAATGGAGCCCTAATTAGGTCATTCCGCTAAGAAATTTCGCACCGAGTAAAGTCGAAATGTAGAGCGAATATTACTATGAAATAGTAGCCAGTAACTTTCTTCCTAATATGGCTGGAAAATGAGCGGCATAAAAAAATACAAGTAATAAAGGGTATAAAACGACGAAAAATACCTGCCTCGGCATGGACGTCGCCATCTTGTTTGTCACGTGATTACCCCCTCTGATATACTATTCAACTTCTTTGACTTTAGCCCATTATTGTGTGGGTATATTCATTTATACCAGTAAACCGAAAGTTTAATTTATTATAAGCACTATTGCTAAATCTAATACTGTTCATAAAGGTTCTGAATATTCACGCGAGTGTTGTTTTCCAATTGAAACATTCTGTTTGACTTCCCCGTAGCAATTGGTGCTGCAATAGTTTACATTTACATATTTACATATTTGTTTTCGAAGAAAATGCATTGTTTAAAACCAACAGTATCACAGAGGTTACTTATATGTGGATGGTATAATGTAATTAATATGAGAAGGCGACAGTAACGGACATTTAAATTAGATGTTTTGTTAAATCACTTTTGCTAACTATTTGATCTGAAATGCCAAACTACGATTAATTTTTATTTTATATGAATGGGTTTATAATGTATAACAAGGATAGCCCGTGTTTTATATCGTCAATGTGTCGTTATTACCTGGCGACAGGCATTGTTCCTATTTATTGAAAAACCGTGTATAGTTTCATGTGTTACGCAATATTCACCTTCGATATATCTTCTCTTCAGGTATACATAATTATCGAAGTATAGGTCACTTTATGGTTTAGATAATTACTTATTAAAATATTAGAGTTATTTAGTTACAAGGACTGTTCTGTTGCTCTTATCCGCAGTTGGTATTCAAACCATATATATTTTACCAGATTTGTGCAAAATAAGGTGATTTTATCTCAACTATACACAGTCGGCAAATTAATTAGCATCATTTTTACAAACAGAAGCTTTTGTGGGCTTTTCAAACATTAACTCATTTGAGCTTTTGAACTGACAATATACTGTTCTAAATCATAACAAAATATAAATTAAATGTAATTCTTTGTAAAATTTTCTTAAGCAAGGTATCATGCTATTATACAACATTGCAGTTTACCTACATATTTTTTAAAAGGTCAGATAGCTTAATTGGAAGAGGAACCCAGGCCAATATCATATGATCAATATCATCAGATGGCTCATGGATGGATTCGGGTTCGAATGCCGATTTACGAAATCGTAATCCTGTCGTAGCGAATTATTTTTTTCCTATCGAAGTTAACACTTATGAATGACAAACACACAATCCGAAATAGATCTACGTTTATGATTCGTTCGATGCTTTAAAATATTAAAAAAACAGGGTTAAAACCACCGCGTCAAAATTGTTGTCCCTAAAATACTGAGAGAAACTAGATCTATCTATCTAGATAGTATGTTTTATCTGAGAAATGACGTCACACTAGATACGTCATACATTGCGTAATCAAGTAAATGAAAATTATAAATACGGAAAGCTGGTTCGGTAATATATTTTAAAGAAGACAAAAAGGATGATATATAATATAACGATAACATTCATGATGCGTCCCAATAAATTTCAAAGGTCAAATATTAGAACATGTTAATCGGCGCGTAGGAATACATACTTACGGTTAGATCACGGTCACGTGATGTACTGCAGGATATCAACTAGTTTATCCGACCCTGCTTTATTTGGTCAATGTTTGCAACAGAGGCAGGAAAAATACATATTCTGGGTTATAAACTAACATTCATAACCAATTGGCACAACTTTGTCCCTTCTATCTTTCGTATAGTAGATATAGGAGTTTCGCTGAACATCTTTGAGCCCGGTACAAATTTTAGGGACCATGTCTACTTGGCTTGTGCTAATATATTTTATTTAGAACTTGCGCTCTGTTGGTTTTTCCGCTTTCTGAGCGCCTGCGGGACGTGTAAAAACATTGTAATGTAGACATTAATATTACCGGGATCTGATTAACGTTCACATTAATTTTCAGACATTAAGTATTTCAAAACACACCTTTAAGTTAGGTCAAAGACAAGGGTTGTACACTATGCAGGGAAGTTGAAGACGGTAGTCAGTTGCTCTGGTGAACTACTTTTTGTCACTTAACAATTTTCAAAAGACGTGTATCTGTTTATACATGTTCCTTATTTTGTTTTGTTTTTGGTAGATTTTTTTTATTATTGCTTGTTGTAAATTTTGAATGTTCAGATGTGTTACCTACTTTTTAACCAAGTTTTGAACTACTATTTTTTATGTAACCACTGTTAATATTTTATGCACTTATATGTATATGTAGTTGTATCGTTTTGGATGTTACAGTTTTGATTTGAATAAAACCCTCAAAACAGACAAAAAAATAAAATAAAACATTTTCAAAAGGATTGGACAGAACTTATTATTTTTCCATGATCCTGTCACTGGTATTTATTATGAAATGGAGTCTTACAATACAAATAATGAGGAGGAAATCACAGACCAACCGACAATAAACAAGAAGGCCAAAATGGACATATGTCGCTCACCTGTTGAACATCGCTCTTTTTGGCATCTATATTCAGATTCGACTTCCATTGTGTCTAGGTCAGCGCAAAAGTGTATGTACTTGTATCAAAATGAGCGATTTTGGCTTATTTTCTTTATTAAGTGTCACCAAGAACAGTCACGTGAAGTTTTAAAGAAAATAAATGGCATAGTGTAAGAAGTCGTTTAAAGGCATTTCTATTTTTAGCTCTGATGGCCATCTTGTTCAGTGGTGCAGAACGATTTTAGCCATTTGTTTAAAGGTCATCCAAGAATCATTCCTGTGCAGTTTGGTCAAGATCCAATAATTGGTTAAGAATGAGATGTCATTAAAGTGAAATATCTTTTTTTAGCTCTTGTTGCTTAATTAAGCATTGGAGCGGAACTGCTATTTTAATGAGAAAAGAGGATCATCAACTGATCATTCCTGTAAAGTTTAATCCAAATCCAGTCATTGGTTTAGGATGGAATGTCGATTAAGTGCTCCTGTGACCTACTAGTATAATGCATGTTAACGGAACTAGTTATGTAACTTGGTAGAGTACCATCCGCGGATCATTCCTGTGAAGTTTGGTCAAGAGCCATGCATTGGTTAAATAGGAGATGTCGATTAAGTGGAAAATCATTTGTTTAGCTTATGTGACCTACTTAATCAGCGGAGCGGAACGATTTATATAACTTTTGTAGATGATTATCCACTGATCATTCCTGAAAATTTAATCAAAATCCAGTCAGCAGCTTCAGAGGACATGCTGTTTAAAGCAAATGTTGACGACGGACGGACGACGGACATCAGACCATCCTAAAAGCTCACCTTGAGCACTTCGTGCTCAGGAGAATAAAAAGCATGATTATTCTCTTAACAAAGCGCTGACCGCAGTTTTACTCCAATTTTTTGCATTGCAGCTTTCTGTTTTCATGTAATTTGTCGCTTCTCTCACAAAGACTAGCTAAAATGTAGTACGCATTGCTTGTCTGAAAACATTTCCAGGGAGGCATAATATTTGTTTACACGTGTGAATCCTCTGGTCTGGTCCAAGTTTAAGGTACAGCATGCCAACGGATTTAACCGATTTAAACCACCAATGCTTTCTGTAATATTAAATATGTTATTTTTAACATTAAATTTTTTATTAAGCGTTTAGGATAGACATGTAATGTTTTAGACTTATTTCTGAACATGTATGTTAACAATATTAAAAATATTGCGATATCTTACGTTTTTTGTTACCGTTTTCGTAAATGTATAACTATGAATGATGATGGATTTTTTCATAGAATAAAATTATTTGTCCAACGAAAAGAAGCCTTTAATATAGATGTGCGCTTCAAACAGCATTAAGTGAAGTATCTGAAAGCGTTCATTATTGTCGTCGGCATAATCTAAGTTAAATTCATATAAAGAAATAAATCTATAACGAAAACATTTTGGCAACATAATGTTCAGACCTGAAATAGCACATCACTATTTAAATAGTTGTACAATTAAAATCCAATATGCTTAGTTGAAATAGTTCATTGATTTTTATATTGCGTCATATTAATACTGAACTAGCTTTGCATAAACATATATCCTTTTTCTTTGACATATGTTTTCTCTTAAAACACATGTGTAAACACAGATGATGGCATTGTCAACAATCTAGTTCATGATTATTCATACTTAGTCTGATAGCTTTATTATTATTTATTTTATATAAATTTCCAAAATTAGGTTGCATTTTCCCACGTGTGAAATTTTTGTTTAGTGTGATTCATTCGGATTTAATGCAGGAAAAAGGATCATAATTTGTGTTTTCATTTTATTATATTAAGGGCTTGTATGTGTGTTTTTCAGCATTACGGGAAATTTTAAACAAAGCGCTTAAAAAACATATTCCTGGGATTGCATAACTTTTGTTTACATGTGTATACCCTGTTATCCATTCAGGACCATGTTTTATATTCAGCACGACTATAACGTTTTCTCAATATGTGTTCGTTACATAAGAGTAAAGCTCTATTTGCTTCAGCGTTTATTTATGATATAAATAAAATGTTTTAAAGTACCCATATTTACTGACCATGTACGTTAGCACAATTCCGAAAATTGTGAATTATTTTATATATTTTATTACCGTTTTCGTGAATGTATAATTATGTACCATGATGGGTTGAAATATTTTATTTATTTTTATGTTTCGTTATATTAATACTGATATAACTTTGCATAAAAATAAGTCCTTTTCTTAAAAAATTGCTTTCTCTTATAATCACATGTGTAAACACAGATGTTGGGAAAATAGCATTGGCAGCAATCTAGTTGATAAAACATTGTATAATTATATCTGATTACCCATTCTTAGACGGATAGCTTTATTATCATGTATTTTTATATACATTTTCAGAATTAGGTTACATTTGCTACAGTCTGAAACGTATGGTTGGTTTAATTCACTCAGACTTGCTGGAAGAAAAAAGTACCAATAAGAAAGTTTTGAGTTGTCATGTTATTATATTAAGGGTTTGTTGCAGCAATGTGATCAAAATTTTAGATCGTGATAATTTCTTACATGCATTTATATTGTTTTCTACTAAAACAGTATTATGTCGAAGTATATGAACGCATTCTGTTGATGGGGTCAACTTAAATATCTTCATATACAATTAACAATACATAGTTAATGTAGATTTTATGTTGTACTTTTTATATAGAAAAAACGTCAACGCTTATTTTAAATTGACCTGATTCATCACCTATATTTTCTGGATAAATGTTAACTTTATAACATTGACACTCTCATTTGTACGAAAAACTGATTTTAATATCGCCATATAATTATGTAATATGCATACAGTGTACGCCTGAATACGCATCTATGGTAGTCAAATAAAACGCATGTAGAAAAATATACATTAAACCATAATAGTTTAATTATTTCGCTTGCATGGACAAACTTATTCTTTCTGTATGTGTATGTCTAGAATTAGGTGGAATTTTGATCAAAGCGCTTTTTAAAACATATTCCTGGGGTTGCATAATTTGTTTTTGCTCGCGTATACCCTGTAATCCTTTCAGGACCATGTTTAATGTTCATGCCTTTAACGTGTTTTAAATATGCGATCATTATATAAGAGTAAAACTCTATATGCTCCAGCCTTTATTTAGGATAGAAATATTATGTTTTAAAGTACATGTAGTTTCTGATCATGGGCGTTAACACAATTCAACTGTTGTGATATCTTTTACCGGTATATATTTTATAAGCGTTTTTGTAAATGTATATTTACGTACCATACTGGGTTTCAGCATAGCATACAAGTTACTTGTCCAACGAAAAGGAGCCTGTACTATGGATTTGCCCTTAAATCAGCATTTAGTCGAAGTACCTGAACGCTTTCATTTTTGTCGTCGGATAATTTAAGTTCAATTTATATAAAGAAGTAGTCTAAAACAATGATTTTGGCAACAAAATCGTTCACGCCGAGGGGCTATGTCACTTTTGAAGGGCCCAAATGGGCAAAGTCTTCAAAAAAACATGAAATTAAGAATATAATTTGAACATATAATACTGGTATAAACTGGAAATATCTCACGGGAAATGTATTTATGTATTTTGAAATAAAAATCATTTTAGAAATTTGTGTACATATTGATGTCATAACTTTGAGGTTCAATGCCACTGTAATGAAGGTAAACAAGGTGAAACTTCAGCTGCCATAGCGGCACAGCATTCCCATCATCAACCGCGCCTGGTGCTTTATTTACGGCCTATGACCAATTGCCGATCAGCACAGCATAGAACATAACAAAACAACACACATAACAAAGGCCGTTGAATAAAGCTGGTGTCACCGCATTGGAACGGTCAATGCTAAGCATTTGGGGGTTTGAACCGGTTTTAGAGCGCTCAACCTCACATTTGGCCCAGCGATATTCAAAACACACATACGTGTAAATAAACATTTACCTGATAGGATTGTAACACAAATTAAAAGGCAATAAAAGAGAACTACAAATGTTCAATTTAATTACAAATTAATTACTCTATGGTAAGAAGAAACCAGAACAACAGCGCTACAATTTTCTGAGGCACGATGCAATGAACGAACAAGTATCAATTACATCCCATCTTTTGAAAAAAAAAAGCTTTCAAGAAATAACCTCATATAGTTAATTATTCAGAGCATCGTCGCACATGGTCAGGAAGAAGATGCAATTATGGGTGTAAAGAGCCAAATTGTACACCTTGGTTGTGTATATTAATAGAACCGAAATATAAAGTAAGGAAAATAAGTATAACTTATATGATATTTACCACCTAAAAAAATTCCTTTACAAGCAGTAAAATATGTACTGAAAAGAGAGGGGATTGTTGATAATCATATAAAACTTAAAGGCATTTAGAAAGTAAACAATGTATAATTATACAAATAAAAAATCATAAAAACAAAAACATCCAGACTGAGAAGTATATAAATGAATGCTAGCTAGTCGAAGTCAGCAACTCATTGTACATGGAAAGTTCTTTAAGTGTTTAAGTGTCCGAGTGTCGTATTTTAACACTTTTATCCGCAACAGGCCAAAGGCGCTGTCTCATATTGTTCGCTCGTATGACCCGTCATTCATTAGTTCGATTTGTACTTCGTGTTTTATTTCTTTTTAAACATTCTTATGATTTGTTTCGACCAAATTTCTCTTTTGTCGTTTTTAATATTTGGTTTATTGTACAAATATGTATCAGCATGAGGTATATGTAAAATACAAACAATTTTTATTTAAAATGGGAATCAATTGTCTTGTTGACATCAACAAGCTTTATAATAATGTATTTTTGCATACATTTTAAGAATTCGGTTGCATTTTCCACAGTCTGAACTGTTATGTTTGGTTTCATTCTTTGGGACTTGCTGGAAGAAAAAATATCAATAAAAAAGTTTTGTGTTGTCATGTTATTATATTAAGGGCTTGTTGCAGAAATGTGATCACAGTATTAGAATCTGATAATTTTATTTAGGAATTTATATTGTTTTCTACTAAAAGTATGTTATTTAGGATAGAAATGTTATGTATTAAAGAACATGTAATTTCTGATAGTGGACGTTAACAAATTCAAAAGTTGTGATATCTTTTATATATTTTATTACCGTTTTTGTGAATGTATATTTACGTACCCTGCTGGGTTTCAGCATAGCATACAAGTACTTGTCCAACGAAAAGAAGGCTGCGCTATGGGTTTGCCATTAAATCAGCATTAAGTCGAAGTACCTTAAAGCTTTAATGTTTGTCGTCGGATAATTTAAGTTCAATTTATATAAAGAAATAAGTCTATAACAATGATTTTGGCAACAAAAACGTTGACGACTTTAATAGTATATCACCATTTAAACAGATGCAAAATTTAAATCCAACTGCTAAGATGAACTAGTTTTTTTGTTTCGTCATATTAATACTGAATGAACTTTGCATAAAAACCATTTTCTTTAACAAATGCTTTCTCTAATAATCACATGTGTAAACACAGATGTTGGGAAAGTAGCATTGCCAACAATCTAGTTCATAATATTATCTGATTATTCATACTTACACGGATAGCTTTATTTTTATTTATTTTATATACATTTTCAGAATAAGGTTGCATTTTCAACATTGTGAAATGTTATGGTTGGTGTTTAGTTGTGAGCTTTAGCTCACAACTAATGTAGAGAGGCAGTTTTGCAATTCAGTCTGCTTTAGCTAGGCTATGAACGATAACTGCAAGTAAGTCTGCTGTAAGCTATGCTATGAACGATAACCACTTCCTGCCTGCACTACCTGCATTGACATTATGCAGAAGACGAATGTTAGGAGCGTCTGCGCTACTACTGCAGTGTGTGTATTTAATCAATAGTGTTTAACAGCTTGTAAGACGACATTGGCAAGTCTAGTGTTTATCATTGAAATCTGTATATATTGGCTGCTTTCAGAGAAAACGGGCCTTAATGCATGTCAAATATGATTAGCCTGTACACATTGAGCCTGTGTAATTCGCACAAGCTAATCAAGGACGACACTTTCTGATTGTATGGTGTTTTTCGTTTAAAGACAGTATCTGGTACTGGGATGACAATTAATGCATATGCAAAAAGCCCTGTTTTCCCAAAATGAAGCTTAAATCATCTTTTTTATTTATGTTATAAAAAACCCATCTCAACCTGTGCTTTAAGACACACTCTTTATAAATTGAATGGGGTGTATTCATTTCAAACTTGCGATATTAAATGCTATAACATAATTTTGAAAACTGAGTTGCGTCTAAGATTATACAACAGCGAACAACTTCAGTGCCCCTAGCGCTTTGATATTCACACGGACTTGCTGGAAGAAAAGAACGTATCAATAAAAAGTTTTGTGTTGCCATGTTATTATATTAAGGGCGTGTTGCAGCCATGTGATAAAAGTTTTAGCTTCTGTTATTTTCTTTCATACATTTAGTTTGTTTTCTACCAAAACAGTATTATGTCGAAGTATATAAACGCATTCTCTTGATGGTGTCAAATTAAATATCTATATCTATATAAAATTTAATGATATACAAAATAAAGATGTTATGATGTATTTTAATACCAAAAAAAACGTTAACATATTAACGTATATTGTAAATTGACTTGACTCACTACTTATTTGTTCTGGTTAATATTAAACTTATATCATTGAAACTCTCATTTGTACGAAATAATATGATATCGCCTTATTGTTATGTAAGAATTATATGCAAACAGTGTACGCCTGAATAAACATATATGGTAGACAAATAAAAACGCATAAAGGAATATATACATTTTACCATAATAGTTGAATTATTTTGCATGCATGGACAAGCTGATAATTTCTATGCGTGTGTATTTCCATCATTACGGGGAATTTTTAAACAAAGCGTTTAAAACATATTCATGGGGTTGCATAACGTTTGTTTACACGTGTTACCACTGGAATCCATTCAGGACCATGTTTATGTTCAGCATGTCTATAACGTTTTCTAAATATATATTCGATATATAAGAGTATAACTCTAGTTGCCCGAGCGTTTATTTAGGATATAAATGTTATGTTTAAAGCACCTGTAATTACTGATCATGTGCCTTAACACAATGACGAAAATTGTAATATCTTTTATATATTTTATTACCGTTGATAATTATATACCATGATATATTTCAGCATAGCATACAGGTATTTGTCCAACGAAAAGAAGACTACAATGGGTTTGCCCTTAAATGATCATTAAGTCGAAGTACCTGAACGCTTTCATTTTTGTCGTCGGATAATTTAAGTTCATGGACAAACTGATACTTTCTATGTGTGTGAATTTTCAGCATAATGGGGAATTCCAAACTAAGCGCTTTTCTAAACATATTTCGAGAATTATATGATTGTTGTTTACACGCATATAAACTGTAATTCATTCGGGACCATGTTTTGTGTACAGCATGCCTACATAACTTTTACTACCTATGTGTTCATTGTTACGGTTAAATCTGAAGTTGCTCCTGCGTTTTATAGGATAGAAATGTTGATCTTACGTTTAAAATTGTTAAATTGTTAATACTAAATTTACGTTTTAAATTCTGAGCATGTATGTCAACAAAATTTCAGAAGTTGTGATATTTTTATACATATTTTAACCGTTTTCTTAAATGTTTAATTATGTGCCGTGTTGGATTTTAGCATAGTATACGAGTATTTGTCCAATGAAAAGGAGCCTGACTGTACTATAGGTATGCCCATATGTAAGTTTTTAGTCAAAGACCCTAAAAGCTTCCATTTATTTGACGTCTCGATAATGCAGGGTTCATTTAAATATAGAAATAAATATATAACAGCCATTTTGGCAATACAACTGAACACATATTACACGTATACACACATATGTTGCGAGAATAGCATTGTCAAAATCAAAATAAGATCTGAATTAGCCAAAAGGAGGTTCTCATAACGAAGATTAAAATATTTATAAACTTCGCTCATTCAGACATTTTTGTTCTTAATTTTCAAACGGGTTATTGACGAGAAGCATTTTTGAAGAACAGATAAAGACATGTTTTAAATTTCGCTGAAAAAATGGTAATACAAAAAAAACGAGTATGCTCTAACTTTTGTATATTTTTAAACAACTATTGACAATTATAAGACCAATTTTCGTTTTAAATGGTAAAAATAAACTTTTTAGCACAATCAATCTGTAATATGACCAACAACACAACTAAAACGACCCAAGAATTAGTTTGACTCATACTATAATTGTTGTTATATAATGTTGACGCTGTAATACAATTTTAATATTCGAATTTGAATTCAATGACTATATACCGTTAAAATTGGTAAGCACAGCAAGATCAAAATCAGCGTTAAGGTGCTGAGCTTCTTAAGTCTGTAATTGCTACCATTAACTGCGTAGCAGTTTCCGGTTTAGAAAAGAAAACTAAGTGTTTTTGGACAAGTCGAAATTTTGAAATGTATTTCTTATATATTAAACAACAAAACAACGAAATGTAAAATGTACAGACATCTGCAGCGTTCGAAACTTGTTCTTTACAGGGTCCAACCGAAAACATATATTATTGGTTTAGAAGAATAAAATCCACATATTTTAAAATGCGCCCTAAGGCTGGATTTCATAACCACATACATACTTTTTTTAAAGAAAAATCATGAAAAATGCATGTTCTATTGTAAAACGTCTTCAAATGTATCAATATACTTGCTATATCATGCTCTACAAGCATACTAATTTTTAAAGCGGAATAGTTAACAGGTAATTAATAATTAATTAAGAGAATTAAGTCACCTTCGCCATAATGGTCGAGGTCGACTTAACTCTGCAAAATTGAATTTCGGCTTCGCCCAACGGTCGCGATAGTATTTATATATATATATATATATATATATATATATATATATATATATATATATATATATCGATACCGTCGTTATAAAATGCCGGAGCTGCAAATTTTGACATTTTGGGGTTTTCCTATTTTCCGAAGCTACGCATATTCCCGCTTCTTTCTGCCCGGTAGCCATTCAAATAAACCAACCAAAACTTGTAAAACTGAACATGTGATAAAATGCTGGAACTCCATTGGCTATTTTTTCTATCATATAAAATACCGAAGCTGCACTGAATGCAGCTCCGGCATTTCCATGCGAAGAAAAGTCAACAAAAAATGCCGGACGGAAAAGTGTGCTGGTAAATCGACTCAAACACAAAGGTTAGTTGATTAAATAATTTGCTTTTATACTTTTTCATTAATGTATGTATCCTTGATGCAGTATATGTTCTAGAAACCATGTTGTAAATCATATTCAGGCGAATAAGTGTCATTTAAAATGTCAGTCTGAAGAAGTCAAATCCATGCGCCAAGAAATAGACATAAACAATGAATATGCGATTGTTTTTAGATGTTAATTGTAGTGTTATAATTGTGAAATAATTCTGCATGAAACATGGCACAAACTTATTAATTAAACTGTGTTTTCAATTCAATTGTGTAGCTCCGGCATTTTATATTTTTGTTTGAAAACTTCATACTGCATTTTCATATGTAGCTTCGGCATTTTATATAATATAATATAGGTTATTGCATCTGTTTGGGAAAATAGTGTGTAAGACGAACTGTCGAGCTGCTCTGATCAACTGTTAATTATCATGTAATCCTTTCTTGTTTGATTTATTGTTGAAACTAAGCTCGTAAAACGTACGGAAAGTTTATATATATTCCGAATAACAAGTCCAATAATTTGCCCCCAACAAGATCGTACCCAAGTAGAGTGCACTCTTACCCTAGTTGATCTATTAATTTTCCTTCATTATTGGCACGTTAAAAGGTTCGCAAGTATGCAATTTGTGATTTTGCAATATGGAAAAATGAGTGCACACTTTCTTTATGTGGAATAAAGAAGGATAAATATAAAAGTAAACAATAAATCTACACACGTTTTGGTTTTTTCTCTGTAGTTCGTTTGGATTCAATAAAGGAATGTGGAATATTTATTGTCTTTCAATATACATGTATAGCAGTACATAGCACTGCATCTATTTTAATCTGATTATATTATAAACACTTTGGGTCTGTATGTGATGTTAGAAATTTAGGCATATTGTTAAGATCCAAACTGCTTGACCTTTGATAGATCTATCTTTTTTCTACATGTCGATACAACGCAAAAAGGTAAATTGTCTACAGTAATACGATCGGGTGCAAAAGATGAAACTCAAATTCCAATAATCCGTCAACCACATAGAAAAAATATCATGTTTTGTTTAAATGGTTTCATTCGGTGCTATAGAAGGCTTTAAGAAGTAAAGCATCCTAGGTTTTAGTAAACTATTATACGAGTGGCAAACAGGTCGGGTCTGAATGTGATTCCTAGTAATCTAGCATCGAATTCATATCCAGGATATTTGCCTATGCTATGGATAGAGTACTGAACTAAAGTAAATTGAAATGATAACCGGAACCGTACCGAATCGTTATATATCGTTATCAGAGTTGTATATAAATTGGATCCCGTTAAGACGCCTTGTAATTCAATGTCTCACCTTAGTCGGCGTCTCACTAGGCTCCAAGCTATGTACATCTCTGATAATATTGCATAATATGGTGGAAATAACGACACAATTTCAATTTACCGGAATTTGAGTGGAACCGGACCGGAACCAGTAATCATGTCAATTTAATAATGCGCAGCACTGTAGCAGTGAGCGGATTTATATCACATTACTTGCATCTTTTTATTTTTGCTGCAGGTTACCCATGAGTGGAGAAAGCGACACAGAAAGTGACTTTGAGACAAATTTGCAGACATATAAATGTCACATTTGCAATTTTAAACCAAACTTTGGGAATCTGATTTATATATTAGAACAGATTGTGGAGATTAGACCATACCTAATCAATTTGCCAAATGGTCAATTGTATGTCCGGTGTCAGTTTGATGACTGCGAGAGTTACTATCATTTGAAATCTATTTATCCGTCATTTCCGGACGAGTCTCTCAATTACGATCATCTAGACGATCATCGTGAAAACGGGATGCATTGCCCAAAGTGTGAGCCATTTTTTGTTGTGTGCAAGTCCTTGCTCTTAGCTACAATGTCCCTAAAGGAGGATACCTTGTACAACTGGCTTGCTGAAGAAGATTCTGAACATGGTATTCCGACACCAACACCAAGTAAACCTCGTGCTAATAATAAAACACACAGGCAAGAGAATCAGCTGTGAAGTATCTCAACGAGGTGCCCAGAATGCCGTCTCATTATTGTAGAGCCCGAACCTCAAAACTTTATTTAGAAACTGAGTTCTCAAGTTTGTCCGAGTTGTATCAGCATGACAAACATAGTACACTTAGCCAGTCTATTGCAGGACCCAATTTAATAAGCTTTTCTATCTTGGCTTTCTGTACAGGTTTCAAAAATAAAACTGTAGACCATGAAACGTACAGTCATCACATAAGGCGTAAAACTGAAGCCGCACAAGAAAAGCAAAATGACAAAGAAAAAGCTTCCACTGAGGGCAAAGTTAAAGTAGTAACGATGGATTTGCAAAGTCTTCTTTTCTGCCCAAAGTTAGAGGCAAGTTGTTTGTTTTATAGAACAAAACTGTGTTGTCAAAACTTTACATTCTTTGATCTGACTACAAAAAAAGTAGTGTGCTACTTCTGGAATGAAACAGCTGCAGAACTTTGCGCAAGTACATTTGCATCATGTATCATTGACTACCTGGAAAACTTAGATCTAACAGGGAAAGATAAAGTGATACTGTTCAGCGATGGCTGCACTTATCAAAATCGCAACGTCACCCTGGCTTGTGCCTTACTGCAGTTTGCAGTTACACATCAGATAGAAATTGAACAGAAATTTCTAGAGTAAGGACACACGTGCCTCGAGTGTGATAGCATACATGCCACAATAGGAAGAAAGATAAAAAATAGATGTGTATATACCCCAGACGTATGTTGAGCTTATCAGAGATTCAAGAGCAGATAGTAATAATCCATACAGCGTCAAGTACGTTGATCACCAGTTCTACAGGGACTATTAAAACCTAACCTACTACAACAGCATAAGACCAGGTCATGGTGTGGGGACTCCAGTCGTCACAGATATTCGTGTGCTGAAATATTCTGTCAAGTGCGACATAATGTATAAGCTTAACTAAAGTGATGGTGATTTCGGTGATATACGTAAGTCAAGAAATGTCTCACCATCATTTGACGAACGCGCTCCACCGCTGCGCGTTAGGCCATTGTCACTTAAACGGGCAAAGTATCGACATCTGCAGCAAATCAAAGAAGTAATCCCGAAAGATTACCATGCATATTATGGTGAGTTGCCGCATGCTGAGTGACGAAGACACGTGGTGTACGGTTGCGTTTACTTTTAAACTGCATCATATCGGCACTGCCGACTGGGAATGACTGCTCTGAATTCAAACACTTTGTGAAAGTTTGTGATGGTTTGCCATCAATGTTCCATTTTTTTAAAGCTATTTGAATTGTAAACCAAACTTAAATGCATTGCTGGCAGCTGCGAGTAACGTTACCATGGTTGTGTACTAAGGTGATGAAACTTCTTTTATGTAAAACAAATCACAATTTTATACCGGTATAAATACACGCACCAGTATAACATTATAACTATACACAAACAAACAGTTTTGAAAAAGCCACGAACGAATAAAATTTATGGATAAAACTCAAGCTGTTTGCCACCAGTACATTGTTTTTAAATAATATAAATGTTGGTTGCATTTTAAATAGTAACTTGTGTTTTATCTTGTTGGTAAATGTATTTAATTTGTGAATTATTTTTTAAGGAATTCCTTTTCTTTAATACACAACATTGAAGTAAAAACGTAAGTGTTGTGTATTAAAGAAAAGGAATACCTTAAGAACACTATTCATAAGATACATTTTTAAATACATTGTAAATATTTATCAGACAAGAGTATTATGAAAAAGTAATACAAATATCGATTTAAATAGTTCATTGTGAATTTTTTTCTTTAGGAATTGTTATTCCTTTTCTTTAATACACAATCCTAAAAAATTAAGTTTTGTGTATTAAAGAGAATGAATACCTTTAGAACAGTTTTCACAAGACAAGAAATATAAATGTTAGTTACATAGTTAATAGTTTTTTGTGTTTCAATGTTAATAGTTTACTGTGTTTCATCATGTTGGTAAATCTACATGTATTTGACTGTTTTGCCCGTTTAATAATAATTACCATGTTTTGCTGTATTTCTTTTAACAATAAATATGTTCACATAAGCTCTTTTTTTATAATAGTACCTGCTATAATCAAACCATATTAATCCTCCTGCGCTGGTTATTTTGCAAATACACAATATCTTGTCTGCTTTAAATAAAGTAAAATAAAATAAAGGTCCATTGTACTCCGGATAACCGCTGTTTGTGTTAATTAGTTTTAACCTGCAGGACTAGGGTTAGTGAGGCTCAATGGGTCATTGCCCACCTGAAATGGCCCACAAGTCGCCAGGGGGTGACTACAAGCCGATTCTTGTCACCCTAGGGTGACTTCAAGCCGACGCTAGTCACCCACGGGTGACATTATGCTGATTGTAGTCACCCGGGGGTGACATGAAGCCAATTCTTGTCACCCAGGTTTGACTTCAAGCCGATTCTAGTCACCCTCGAAATCGGCATAAAGTCATCATCGGCAACAATTGTACTTTTTCAACCAAAAAATACATGATTTGGTCGTTCATATGCTAGGGTCTTTGTGTAATAATACTACAAAAACGAAAGTAGAGCTAAATGTCTAAAACAACTAAGCCAAAATAGCCTATATTAGATACCTGGATGCGGTGCCGTTTGATAAAAAAATACATAGGTTTTTGTTTTCTAGAACAAAACTGTGTTGTCACAACTTTACATTCTTTGATCTGACTACAAAAAAGTAGTGTGCTACTTCTGGAATGAAACAGCTGCAGAACTTTGCGCAAGTACATTTGCATCATGTATCATTGACTACCTGGAAAACTTAGATCTAGCAGGAATAGATAAAGTGATACTGTTCTGCGATGGCTGCACTTATCAAAATCGCAACGTCACCCTGGCTTGTGCCTTACTGCAGTTTGCAGTTACACATCAGATAGAAATTGATAATATATATATATATATTATATATATATATATATAACAAAGTATTCAACTCAAAATGACCCGAAAAAAAGGTGCATCGCGAGTTCCTTACCGTGTTGTTTCTTAAAATTTGACCCAGCATTTGTACAAATATAACAAGATATGTAGATTTCCAGAAAGGAGATTTATTTCGATTTATTCGATTTATTTTGAATAAGACCGATTTCATGGGAATCACTGCACAATTAATGAAGTTATGGCTGTTAAAAGCGATGCACCTGTTTTCGGGTCATGTATAGTTGAATACCTTGTTATTTTATATAATTATTTGATAGAAAAATATGTTGTGTTTTTTTTTTAGATAAGTTGATTTTTCGTTGATTATTTTTCATTGAAAATGATGTTTTCACTAATTAATATCATAGACACACGCTTACCACTTGTGCCCCCTACACAAAGAATTAAACTACTGTAATACGTCATAAAATAAGTAAACCACGTTTATCTGAAAATAATGTTTACTATCGGCTGAACACTAAAAACAAACGTTAACTACAAATTAAACTCATTAAATAGATTTATAATAATTTGCTAACCTTTTATAGTAACACCAGATTAAAAAGATGACAACAATGGTGAGAGCGACACCGATAGGAACGAAGATGGCCAGGTAATACAGTGGATTCATCTTGTCACCCTCTGAAAGTACACAAAAACTATGTAAGTATCGTTCTTGGAAACTGTGAAATCAAGATCTAGAACAAAAACAGTTTTTGTTTGTAAAAAGAGAAATTGATATCAACATTATTCTCGTTCTAATAAAACTGTGCATTTCGTTAAATGTCATCCTCGATTATCCTGTGCAGTTCACACAGGCTAATCAGGGACGACACTTTCGCGTAAACATAATTTTTGTTAAGAAGATATATGAACTTGTCTTTCAACGAACAATGCCATACTAGTGTAAAATGTATATGCTTATCTTGGATGTTCAACGAGCAATGCCATACTAGTGTTAAGCGTACATGCTTATCTTGGATGTTCAACGAACAATGCCATACTAGTGTAAAGTGTACATGCTTATCTTGGATGTTCATGCATTAAGAACAGTATTTTCCGAACAAGTTTATTATCAATACCTGTTTATATAATTACTATGTTGTTTATGATATGAACGTTGACTACAGACAGACCTCTCTAAAACGTTGCGAGTTCTGCACAAAGAAATCCGGGATAGTACAGAAAAGTACGGTATTAGAGATTAAACGTGCCCCTTAACCACTGCAACATTACTTTTCCCTATAATAAACATTTTAATAAAACCATAGTTGTTATTATTTATTTTATTATGACACATGAATATTAATGTTTTGTTTTGTTTGTTAACAGGTTACATTCATAATGTATTAAATTATTTAAAAATGTGACTTAAATCCGATGACTTTTAACGCAATATGATTTTCACCTTTCTTCTCAGCTACGGAGACATCAGTGGTCTTAGTTGTCGGAACTTGGGTTGTTGGTTGTGGTGTAGTTGTTGTTGGTTGTGGTGTAGTTGTTGGTTGTGTTGTTGCTGTTGGTTGTGTTGTTGTTGGTTGTGGGGTAGTTGTTGTTGGTGAAGTTGTAGTGGTTGTTGATGTAGTTGTAGTAAATACGGCGGGTATAATTTCTTCGCATGTGATATTCAGCAGCATGGCATGATAGGCTGGAACACAAATATTATACTTTATTAATTAAAGCAGATAACTGAGATTAAGTCTGACATGGATGAATAAAGTAGCAATATTTCTTTAAGGTCAAAATGGCTGTACTTGGCTAATAGATACAAAGATCTAACATGACATTACTCCAGCAATCCACATGCATATACAAACAATTTTAGCGTTCGTACCGGTAACACTAGTATATAATATTCAATGGTTACCTCTTGCCTTGAACCAATTTATGGCTGGTGAGTCACGTGCACCGTTCTTGTGAATATCCCTCAAAAGCACATCCGTTGTCTGTCCAGGTGACAAGGTGATGTTATGTGGGCGGTCTAAGTTATAATATATAAAGTTATCTTTCCAATGCTCGGTTGATTCCTTGCAACGCCGAAAGAATCCCTCGGTCGTTAATATAGCGCTGGAACACATTGCCGAGGAGGCGTTGACGTCACGGTAGTGGCTCTCCAGACGCACGTCTATCCAGTCAAGAATGAGCGTTGTCGAAGTCTGTGTATGCAGATTAGTGAGCGAACATTTGCATTCTTTGCTTGCTTTAGTTGGATCAAAGGTCTCTGTTGATCCGTCGAACCAGATATCGGTGGAGTTGGTGACTTTGTTCGTTATCTTGAAGGTTCCTCCACACATTGGCATCTTGTCAACAACTACAGATAGAGATGATTTGTAATTATAGTATCACGTGAGTACCCCTTTATTCATAATTATAGTTGATTTAATATTTTTGCTTACGTAAAAACAGATTTATCAAATATCGCCCAATGCAAACATACACATGATGATTTTTGTATCGCTTATATGAATACAGAATAATGTATGTAAACCAAAGGAGAGAACACTGCAAATTGAGTGCAAGGGTGGGCAGAGTACAACACTATGCATGAATATAAATATTGTCAACAACTTTTGTAAGTAAGATAAGTTAAAATTTTGTACGTAGCTGAATCGTTATTTTAGCATTATACGCCTTCATCCCGGAACAATCATAAAGCATCTGTGTTACCTTTAAAATGTAGCCGATGTAAGCGTTTTACGTTTGCTTGTTGTGCTGATCCTTACATATGTTATGCGACCGGACATAGTATTCAAAATGTGCAATTTAACAGTCCATGACTCTCCAGTTACGTTTTCGTTTATGCCACTTACCGTTATCACACACATACTCTAGCTGCACATACGATGACGGGGCCCCTGTGGTGGTGTTGATGACCTGCCAAGGCGCCTGTATGTATGAGCAGTTGGTGCGTCCGGAGCAGTTTTGATAAGCTTGGTACGTGTGCTCCAGTGTGAATGTTGCCGTTGGATCAGTGTCCTTGTAGCTGCAGCAGTCAGGTGTTTTGCCACAGTGGTTGTCTGGTGGGCACATCTACAAGTGTCATATCTTCTAAAATGGATTCTGTGGTATTGATTATACAATAATTTATACATTGTTTTATATGTGTATACTTATTATTTCTAAATTGGTCATTTTGTCATATTGATTGTATGTGTATACTGATTATATTTGTATGTTTTTTATTTGTGAATATTAAGTGTTTGACCATATTTATTATAATGTGTATATAGTTTTCTGTGTAAGTTGATAAAATTTGTATATTAATTGGGGCATATTTTGAAACAACTGGTGCAATTAATATGTGAATAACACCTATAAATGTCGCACAAAAATTGCCAGAAGAAAATGGTCGTACGTATTCTTTATACATTGTTTATGCACTTTAAACGTTTTGAATTCATACTTCTTAGGTACAGGCCATCCATTCTGGTCATAGACGACTAGAGTACAACGACATCAACATTTTAAAAGATGGCAAACCATGCAATATTTTTACCATAGCATCCTTACTTCCCGCAGTCAGGTTTGTAAACAGAATGATCGAGTTACTCAAGCATTGAAGGCTGAAGAAGTCGCAGGTGGGATTTGTACCGTAGCACGCATTGCTAATGATTGCGGGTACCTGCTGGATGCTCGAACCCACTGAAATAGTAAGTATGGACAAACTTTTAGAATTCTATATTCCAGTTCGAACCTGCGCTCAACGTCAGAACCAGGGCACGGAAAATGACTTCATTTCTGAACATCCTAAAAACAATCATGGATTTCTTCTGGAAAAACAAACTAGCGGTTCACTGCAATATGTATTTTATCGAGTTCATATGTTCAGATGAATTTCGTCCCAAAACGTTGCGTTTGCGGGCGTGTGTTTGGTACCTGACTAAATAGCAAAGATGTCGCGTTCCAGAAGCGACACTGACTATATTGTGTTGTAGATGTAGTACAGCGAGAAATTTGAAACATCGGCATAAAACCCCTCAATCAAACTAGCTAGTAGATAATGTTTCTAACATGTGAGTTGTATCTATAGCACGTGTTCGTGACTGTAATACAGTGGACCTTTTAATCGCCTAAAAAGCAGTACTGTATTTATAATGGTATTTTCGCTAATATGATAAAGTATGATTGCGTGTTGCTGTGAGCGTGTGTGTTTCTGCACCTATATTTGTGTAATTCGAAGTTGACGAGGTCCTTCCGCTCCTGATATTATGTGTGGACCTGGGGTGTATCCCAGCACTCACTCCTACCTAACTTAGTAACTAGACTCACAAAAACTGGGACCAATTATTTAGTATAGCCAAATTTTCCAGCTTTTTAGCTATTATCGAAACGTTTTCAATGTTTCACGTGTTATTTTGTTGTTTATGGAAGCCGGAGTGCCCGTGAGAAAGCCAATGTGTCTTGTTTGGTGACCACCGGGAGCTGAAATTGCCCCCGGGTCGCCTCGGTGAATACCTCGTCTTCCATCACTGCGCTAAACAGACCGATCAGAAAAGCATAAGAGGGCCGGGTATTCCTTAGATATCGAATACCATCAGTCAAATATTAAATTGCTCGTTAGCTTGTTCGTGAACAAATGTATCAATTAAATCCTTGATTAATTCATTTATTCATCAATGCGTGGTTTTCTTTCCATACGAATTCAAATTTAAACAAACTGAATATAAACAACAAAGTATGTTTATGATTTTTTTTATATGAAAAACACGTATTGGTAAAGAATGGAATGCAATATGGTGACTAAAGTTTAATTCTATGGTTCGCATTGAATTGTATGCACCGTTTGTTACGCGAATAGCGACGAAACGGATCTAGGTATCACATTTCCCGCTTTAAGCCTAAGGTGCAAGCCTAACAATTAACAGTATAACCGAATACTGATTTACATTTGTAGTCCATACCCAATGCAATGTACGCCGTTGTCTGATTCAACCTGAACTTAAAATCTTGAATCTTAAAGGCGTTTGAACACTGTTAGCCTTAAGTATAAAAATACATAGACCTTTTTATTGCGAGTGGTGCATAAACACATTCAATGAACTAGCATTTAAAGAACTAGAATATAATAATTTGTGGGTCGTGCTCTGTGAAAAGATGATTTAATACAGGTGCGAAAAGTGTCGTTCCAGTTTAGCCTTGAAGTACGCACAGGTCAATCATGGACGACACTTTCCCCCCAAACTGGATTTTCGCTTAGAAGAGACTATCTTTAAACGAAAAATATTATAAAAGCAGAGAGTGTCGTCTGACACTTAACGCACATGCATTAAACCCCATTTTCACAGAGCACGGCCTTTTCTTCTTTTTTAATTGACTTACGTACATATATTTTATGTAAATATTACATTTACTCGTATTTAATGTTTATTCAAGCTAGACAAATCGTAACAGCCATTATAAAAGGAGAAGAAAATGATCTTCGGACGATTGTGAAGTAGAAGCCGACGTAGATGTATAAGAACAACGATGCGACTGTTTTGCCTTGCTCATTTTCTAGACCTGATGCAATTAACTCAAACATCAAAGATATTTGTTATATATACTGACAACAATATTACGTGCAGCGTTAATAAACCAAGATATATTTCCGTAACAGTTGCTGTTGACATCAAATCGTTCAATATTCAACGTTTCGAATGTACAGAACAAAGCAAATGTTTGAAATATGCATAACAACGACAACTCAAATCAATTATCAATCTATATCTAGTGAAGCATTAAGTACCAATATAGAGGCACAATAATTGTCTGGCACAGTGTATAATAAATTGTATTATTTATAAATAGTGGAATAAAACATAATGCTAGTATTTTTAAAATCATATATGTAAACGTCTACAAATTACTTACCAAAACAATTTAATATCAAAACACTTGTAAAAGTCCACAACCCGTAAGTATTTTTCATTGTCCTAAATGCAGATAAAGCATTTATATGACACCACAGCCTATCTAGATATTACAGTCCTGTTTTATTCTTATCGAAAAAGACATTAAAATCAAAGAATTTCTATACCAGGATGAGAAGTCTTTACATTTAAGTATCTCTGTCGAAAATCAACAGAGCGCGGAATCTTTCGTTTAAATTCGACTTGCATTTTTCTGCTTGCAAATACGGAAGCAAAGAAATACAATCATATTATAGTTTATAATTTCATATCGGCCATTAAGCAAAAACGTTCATCCTGATTATATAGCGTATTTGATATCCACGCCTTAGAATGAAAAATAATGTGTTAACTGATTGATAAGCAACTAAAATGGAGAAATAATTCCGATTTGAAAATTACCAGTAAAATAGTTTTGAATCTAACATTATCAGAGAAAAAGTTTGGCAAATATCTATTGAAAACTACATTTTGCACAAGATGTCACCAGCTTCGGGACCTCGTTTGCGTATTTATTAGTAAACTAACAATGACAGTTGTGATCCTTGTCTTGATGAAGTATAGCAAGCATCATGTCAGAAATTCGCTTTTAGTTTGCGTACGTTTGTCCGACTTTTCAATGTAACCGCTGTTCTTGGTCGAATTGCTCAAAATCTTTAACGACCATGTGGATCAAACTTGATAGACATTTTGAAGTTCATGTAAATTATGCTTTAAATCGAATATATGCGCCTACTGTAAACAATAAGCTATGCTAAAACAATCAAAAGTTTGAAAAATGCTTGCTTTTCATTGGAATTTATATTGTGTCCTAATTTAAAAGGCTGTTGGTTGTACTGATCGTTAAATCTTGAGCAGCCGGCCCTTGTTGATTCGCAACTAACGTAGTTGACATTTTTTTAACTATAACAAAAACATGCAACTATATTTGGGTTTTACCACAAAGATAACGCGATACATTTAATTGATTTAAATTTGGTTATAATGAAATTACACACTTTATGCGAAAAGCAGTATACACTACATGGCACCCGTAGTAATAAAATACAATAATAATGTCTCTTGTTGGGTGCGTTATTTGTCAAATGCGTATGCGGTGTCGAGCATGTGAAAATCGTTCGAGCGTTTGAGTGGGTGACTAACTGCTTCATGCCTAATTATTATGTATGATGTTTTGGTGGTATACGAGATGGTAAAACAGATATAAGCTTACCTTCTACAATAACGAATTAGCGTATTTCAAATTGATGCTTACAAGTCATGTATGTGTTTTGTAATCGTTGAAGATGTCTCTTAGAGAAGTTTTCTCTTAAAGTTGCTAGTTTGCATTTGTAGTTATTTATCTTTTAATATAAACACTATGGTTTTAAACAGAGACAATTATTAGTGTGGTTACAATTGTGCTCACTTATATTTGCTTTGATATCTTCATGGACTGTGAATCTTTATTTCATATTATTATTTAAAGAAACATAAAATGTTGTGTATTCGGAAATCAGTTGACAGACACGCAGTCAGACACATTTATTTATGTTTTTTTTAATTTAATGACCAAGTCAATCAACCGATTGCTTGGATATAGACATCATTAATGCGGCGCAAATATTCACTTTGTTCGCACAAAATAGGTCTGGTATACGAGTTGAATTTATGGCTAGAACTATTGTTGTAAAGGGGCTGTCTCAAGCGTTTTTAAAGCCATCAAATTGTGTAACTGACTTTTTCAAATAAGTAGGAACTATGTATGATACATATAGACATTATTAACATACGCTGTTCATTTATAGATTAAAAATGCATAACAGTCAATAGATATATTGATAGAAAATGGTTTAATCACTGAAAAATGACCAATAGTGCATGTGTACAACAGATGTTTGTATGATATCAATACAGACCTTCATTTTAAACTGTTTAACAGCATCAACATAAACTGTTTAATTTTAATATATTGCCAAAAACAAACTATGTTTGGGTGTCGGCATAAAATGTTGGTAGTATGTGAAGCAAATTTCTTCCATCTTTTCATAGAGATTAAATTAAAACTTCAAATATGGTATCACCATGAATTGTAGATGTGAAGGACACTTTGCATCCCCGCACATCCCTTGGTTATTTGTCCTTGAACATGGCTGAGAAGTGTCAGGGTAAAATTCATGTTTTACAAAGCTTTAAACTTTGATTATTGAAAGTATATGTATTGGTCTGGTTCAGGAAGCCACAGAAGAGGCTAATTGTTCAGTTGCAGCCACCAGTCGATCAAGAATTTTCCATCAACATCAACGTATTCCAGAAACTACCATCATTGACAGTTCGGTTACTATGTTTATCAAATTAACCCCCCTTTCACAGACTCTTACTTTCTCATTGACCGGGAGTATACAAACCACGTAGCAAAGAATGCTTGTCTTGTGTGGATCCCTGACACGTATTAATTTAACATCTATTTGCATATAATGGTTACCTATTTAAAAGGCATTTGAAATGTTACGATATTGCTGGCTTGCCTTTAAGCCATATTCCAGGCACATTGTCTGGTTGTTGTTTTAGTATATTGGACGCTGAGCTCTATGTGTGCGATTGTTACAGGACAGCCTTAGCGCCCCACCATGGCCTACCCCACATGAGACATTACCATACCTCTTTGATTTGTTGTTTTTGATGATGCAGAAAACACATTTGCAAGTCTAAATGAAGCATGCTCCGATATGTGTCAGGGCAAAACTATGCACTTATCAATTCTTAGATAAGTTGTTTTGTTTGTATCCTTTTTTGTATGATATAAAGTCTCAAGTATGCATATCATATACATAACATTAGTATTAATATAATTGTATTTCAATATTTAAAATGCTAAGATATTTACACCTAGCTAACTGAGCTGTGTGTCGTGCGTTGAACGATTGCTTTAAACTCGTTACTGCATAAGAGGCTTCATTTCCCACCAATCTTGATGAAACTTGGTTAGAATGTGTAATAATAACTAGGCCGACTTTGAATCTGGGTCAAAAGCGTACAAGAACTATAACACCAGATTATTTTTTTATAGAATTTTTATGAAACTTTATTGAAAATATTTATACTTAATTTTATTCGATCATTTGTTTCCAAACTTACGGGCATCAGGTTAAAGATGAAAATACCTTGATACCAAAATAAACAACTATAATTTAATTGTAATCAAATTGGTCAGATTAATTATCCAGATAATATTATCTGTATTATCCTATTTTGAATTTGGGTCACGGTCGTCCAATAACAAGGTCACTGGGTAAAGTCTCATACAAAAAACATTGTTACCACTCTAACAGCCACATTTATAATGCAATACTGATTAAACGTGGTCATATTGTTTTACTTTTACAATATAAAGACCAAGTTGGAATCTTGGGCATGCGTATAAAAACTATTTCACTTGGTAAAATCTGAGAATCTTGTTAAAACTCTAGACTTTTTGCAAATTGGAATTTTTTTAAAGTGAGACGAATCTTATCCTGTAAAGACACAATACTAGTCGAGAAATGGGGTCACTACTCGAAATAACACGTGATTCAAATGTTTGTCATGACAATATGAGACGCGTTCTTAGAAAATTGGGCTTAATGCATGTGCGTAAAGTGTCATCTCAGATTAGCCTGTGTAGTCCGCACAGGCTAATCAGGGACGACACTTTCCGCCTAAACAAGATTTTCGGTAAGGATGGACTTCATTGAAACTAAAAATACCATAAAAGCGTAAAGTGTCGTACCTGATTAGCCTGTGCGGACTGCACAGGCTAATCTGGGACGACACTTTACGTACATGCATTAAGCTCAGTTTTCTCAAAACAAGGCTCATATATATGTCAAATTTGAATCTGGATATCATGTGCCAAAATAAGGTCAACACTTATCACCCAATCCTAACGAAAATTGGTCCGAGAGTTTTCATGAAACCATCTAGATAAAGTTGAATCTGGATTAAGTTTGCCCAAACACAAGGTCGCCTCCAATGTATAATCTTACAAAAACAACTTACATAGAAACAAACGTGTATGAATATAGGGATAATACACGTTTTTGAGGGCATGATCATCTGCGGGCGCTCGAAAAATCCGGAACGGATTTTGAGAGCGCCCGCAGATGATCATGTCCGAGAAAATGTGTATTTTCGCTATTATTGCATAAACAAATCACACATACCATAATAATTTTAAATAACTTTGAAAACAATATGTTTTGTTCATTCGACATCTACAAATAATTCGATTAATTCAATACAGTTCAAGGTTGTGTTTTACATATGCCTCACTCGGTCATCATCCGAAATGACGAGGCTTTACCTTCGGATAGACAGTTTTCGATTTAAAATGTGTTTAAACAGTGGATTAATGCAGAGTTGAAATGCAGCCGCGCAAAGTAAGAAATGGGGAATTATTTTGGAATTTACAGCAGGAACGTTTAAGGGGCCTTTTCACAGATTTTGGCATGTTCTGAAGTTATTCATTAAATGCTTTTTATTGATAAATGTAAACATTTGATCGTAAAAGCTGCAGTTAAAAATAAAGAATAAAATTAAAAAAAGGAAAAAACTTTGCCTCGGGCAGGTTTCAAACCAGTGACCCCTGGAGTCCTGCCGAGGTACTGAAGTTAAAACGATTTTACCCTCTCAGCTATTCTGCCGAGTACACATAGGTGACGTATTTTATACATTATAAAAGCAATCTTCGTAGTGTCACAAATTTAACGACAACAACAGAACTCTCCAAATTATTCAATCGGTTCGCGTTGCAACGCTTTATAATTTTATGGTTTTAAAATCGTCAAAAGTTGCATATAATGGCTATATTAGACCATGGTAAATGTTCAGTAATACTGTTTCCTCACAAATATCATAATTCAAACGAAATTTTTCGAATCTGAAACAACTTTTTTCAATTTTGTCAATTTACCAAAACGTGAAAAGATCCCTTTAAAGGTACATACACACTTACATTTACAGCATAGACTTTTGAAAGTGTTGAGTAAATAACCTTAACTTCATTTACGTTGCCAATGAAATAAAGCTGTTGTCAAGAGAGTGCAAGTGGTATAACTTGAAAAGTGGATTGAAATAGTCATAATCCCTGCATGCATGAGGAAACTGGTGCTTATTCAGTTCCCCATTTATGCTTGGAAAGTCGTCAAAGGCTGGAGAAGAGAAGTAACTGCGCGTGGACCAGATTATGGATATGAAAAACACATAACAGGGCTTGGACGGCACGTAAATCGCATTGTTAATACACGATTTCTCCCGTTCAAGCCCTCCTTTTGCCAAGTTTCTACACCCCGCCAGAGGGCATTATAGATAGAGTTTATGCAATAATTAATATTGATGAAACATGGTCCGAATGATTAACTTGATAATAGAATTGATATTTTTAATATGTGTTAAATGGTTCAAGAACCACTTTCGTCAGGTATTAAACAATTGAGTCGTGTTCTGAGATAACAGGGCATAATGCATGTGCGTAAAGTGTCGTCCCAGATTAGCCTTTCCAGTCCGCAAAGGCTAATCAGGGACGACACTTTCCGCCTAAACTTGATTTTCGGAAAGGAGGGACTTCCTTGAAACTAAAAATACCATAAAAGCGGAAAGTGTCGTCCCTTATTAGCCAGTGCGTACTGCACAGGCTAATTTATGACGACTCTTTACGCACATGCAGTATGCCCAGTTTTCTCAGAACGCGACTCAATTTATGAAGCTTGAACCCAGGTGAGCGCTTCATAGCCATCATGGCATTCTTCTTTTACTGCGCATGAACCTTTTATCGTACGAGTTCAACAGCTAACCGGTCATGGCTAAATAAATGTTTATTTTGGCTAGAACCTTTTTCCTCAATCGAACCTGCTATCTTGCCGTTCCATGTCTAACACGAGCGAGCTTAATGTTGATCAAAAACATGTTAGTGAGCGACTTGCAGAATAACCTGGATTTCTGGTTAACGAAAGTTTACCAAAATTCGGTCGATATTTTGATGTAGATTCTCGTAGTTTCTCACTCAAAACATGTGTCGGAAAATGATGTTTAACCTCGCGGTGATAGTTCTATGTGCCAATGGGTATCTTGGATACACACCATTTAGACTGACGGACTGCAGTAAGTTTATTACATTTTTTTCTTTTTTTATATGTTTTTTTTTGTATCCACGTACGCGTTTTGTTGCCTGATGATTGTTTTTTAAAGGGATTTCTTCGCAGATTTTAGAAACGTTGAAAACAACAATCAAGTTTTGTAACTAATAAATTATATTATTTGTTAGGTCTGATAAGTTTTTTTATGTATTCCACTGTTCAAATATTGTCCTTTATACGTATTCCTTCCAAGTTCCGTTGTAACTTGTTTCATATAATATTATTTTCTTATATGAAACATTCTATCGTATACTTTCAAATGAATTGGAACGCATATTTAAAAATGAACGGGCATTCATCATCTTATATAGCATTTAAGATATACATACACTCTTCTGAAAGTATCTCTTTTAGTTATCGTTTTGTTTCGACGGAAGGATCGACGGACAGACAGACATACTGACGTGCTTAATACCAACGCATAATCCCCCCATGAAACATTGGCTATACAGTAATCTGATGATAACAATTAATGATTATTAAAGCCTCCAGTCCTAACAGAGTGGTCACTGTCAGCGGCAGACTGTTAGATCATCCGGTCCGGATCCCGGGCCATGTACGAGCTCCAACCACCGTGGTCATACACAGGCCCGTAAAGTCGGGGATTAGGTTGGACGTCACTGTTGAAAAGTTCATTTTCATCGACTACTTCGCTCTCCCTTGTGTATCTCGAGTTGGAAGTTGGTGCGTATTATAGCAGTTCAATTGAGTGGCGTTCTGAGAAAACTGGGCTAAATGCATGTGCGTAAAGTGTCGGCCCAGATTAACCTGTGTAGTCCGCAAAGGCTAAGCAGGGACGACACTTTCCGCCTTAATTGGATTTTTGCTAAGAAGAGACTTCATTTAAACGAAAAATGTCATAAAAGCCGAAAGTGTCGTCCATGATTAGCCTGTGCGGACTGCACAGGCTAATCTGGGACGACACTTTACGCACATGCATTAAACCCCCTTTTATCAGAGCGTGGCTCAATATATGAGCCGCGCTCTTTGAAAACTAGACTAAATGCATGAGCGTAAAGTATCGTACCAGATTAGCCTGTACCGTCCGATTGTACCCAGTAAACTAACAGATATTGTATATAAAGTGTCTTGAGTAGCATTTGAAATCTTTAATTAAAACATTATTTTTTTTAATAAATTATTTTTTTACATTAGCAGTCGCTCCTGTGATGTTTGTGTGAAATTATTTAACGTATAATTTTCAATATTTTATCGTGAGCATTACACAAAAACGCATACATATCCTGATAATAAACTATAATGCTATATTTTATAAAAAAAACTATTCTTGATTTTTTTTTCGATTAACGGTAATAATCTGGCCTGGATTTTTTTACAATAAATTACGACCGACCGGTAAAGTTCGAATCTAACAAGGCTTTTAAGTGATATGTATCATCATTTGAAATTAAAATGCTGCATACTATTTCTTGCGAAGCTCCGCCCATGATCGTCAACAACAGGCTGTCCCCTTGTTAGTTATACAGCATAACATTTCACGATAAAAGCCCAGAAAAAACAAGGTATTGAAGATTGCACATCTAACAGTGGATGTGTAAATTGAATATAAATTAAATTTGTTGTGAGTTATAACGGATAAAGCAAGAACAATTGGTTTAAGCACCATAAACACTCACAATCAACGAATACTTCTTAAAATATTTCACAAAATAAAGTTAACCCATACAAAATCAGTGTTTCTTAAAGCAATAACCAAAATTTCGACGCTAGATGTGGTCTCGTAACAAAGATTTAACGAGATATAAAATGATCGTATTTTTGATATTTTTTGCGTGAGAATAGATATTTCTTTTTAATTTCCGGAGCCGATATCCGAACATTGACGAGCGAACGCGCGGACCTTATAGAAAAAATCTGACAAGTGCGCTCCAAATTAAAGATAAAGAAAGATTCCTAAACACAGTTATTTATTGCCCCACAAACACTTTCTTTTTTGCACGTTCTCTTTTCTTTTTTTCTTGATGAATCGCTAAGAGCAGGACCGTCCTCCTCGCTTGAGCTCCGCTAATTAATAACATCATGATTATTCATGAGAACTACCTCGTCCTTCCGACGCTCTCCGAAGCCCATCTCGCGTTCTCTCGTAAATGTTTTGATATCATCTTGGGAAATTAAAATTGCATTGATTGTATATATGTTTTATTTTACGAAATATTTTACGAAATATTTGTGGGTTTTTAGTGTTTATGTGGCTTTGAATGTAACAGTGTACTTAACCAATTAACCATCAAAACCACAAAAGAACACTTACTTTTACAACTATACATCGCAGCATGAATTACACCACATCACGTGTAATAATTGCTTTTCTACAGTATTTCTATTGATTGGTGAGTACATGTATATTGAATGTGCTTTATTAATGAATGCCCAGTGAAACTTGTATATGGTACACTAGTACATTCGGCGCGTGACTTCCATTGGCACAAATGCGAATGTAACATTTGGGGCTAACGTAAAGGCTAAACGTGTTGTTGGTAGCGCGAGCTCTGGATAGGCTTTGTATACAAGCAATGACGTCACTACGTTACTGTAATCTGTATACGGCTGCGGTAGCGGAAAAGTGAGTTTATTTCTTAAGCAGAAAAGTTCGTGTCCTGTTGTGTCATGGAGCTTCTACTTTCGCTCCAAAATGCATTTGTTTTAATCGATCAATCAATGACAAAAAGCTGAAACAAAACAATAACATCAAGAAGGAATCGACCTCCAATGCTTTTCTCCATTCGGTGCGGATTGGATTTTTGGCTTATGCTTACAAGACACATATTTGCCTGGTATATGTAATCTGTATCATGTGTTTCCACTCTAGTTCCTACGACGCTTGCGAACTGTTGGGTCGCTTTAACAATAAGTGTCCAGGGCAACTAAGAGACAGCAGCTTCCCGTGCACGTGCCCATTTCGAGATGGCGAATACAGCCTTCAAGCATTTCCGTTTAGCGTTCCGAACGTCAGAGGACCATGGTCGTTTCTTGCATACGTAAGACATCTTATTCCGGTCGTTTGTCAAATGGCACTGTCGGACCGTATTTGGTACAAAAACGAATATGGTACATTTGTACCATATTCGGCCGAATATGGTACAAATGTACCATACTCGGACCGAAGATGGTACAATTTTCGACCGAATATGGTACAAACATTGTACCATATTCGGTTGGAATAAGTTTTTCTATGCTCGCCAAAACGTATTTGGTACATACCAAAAAAACTCATAAAAATGAAAATGGCCTACGTATATGGTACATAAATTATGTATTTCTTAATAAATGAAATAGTCTGCCGATGTGTAAACTTTTTTTCAAACTCAAATACATTGTATTAACCTAATATTGGAAGTGACAAAAGTATCATCATCATCATCATCATCATCATCATCATCATCATCATCATCATCATCATCGTCGTCGTCGTCGTCGTCGTCGTCGTCGTCGTAACTAGCAGTAACAGAAACAGCTAACCTAACCACACTTTACATGGATTTTGCTGGTTGTGTAGCTGTTTCGCCGGCTAGCTCAGTCGGTTGCGCGTCAGATTGGCACGCAGGCGGCCTGGGTTCGATTCCCGGGCGGGCCAGATACTTTCGTGGAGATCATTAATAGCAATTTTCAAATTTTTAAAACTTTTTTTTTCGAAAGTGTATTTTCACCAAAATCCGATTTAAGAGATTTTTAGCTCTTTTAAATGAATATATCTCTCCAAAAATAAGGTTGTTTGACTGGCTGCTTTAGACAGGTGTGACTGTATTCCTAAACATTACTTTGTAAAGTTGATTTGTCGTTCCGACGTCATATTGCTGAGAAGCCGACAAAGCTTTGAAGTTTCCGATTTTTTCTTTGATAACGTGCCGCTTTAAAAAGGCGGGAATTTTGCACACGAGTCTTACTCAGAAGTCAGTAACCATATTTGACTTGGCGGTCGGCAAGAAAAGTTGTGATTTTCGACTAGAAAGAATTGAAATCCAAACTTTCTTCAAACTTCAAAAGAATTCTTGACAGTAAGTACTGTACATAATTTTAATTTTCAGTTGTCTTAATATGCATTGATGTTTTAACATGCATTGATTTTTATGTTTTATGCCCCCCCCCCCCCTCAGAGTGCATTTGCAGTTGTCCGTCCGTCTATCCAATTGTCCGTGGCATTCCTTCCGGGTGCGTAACTCCTAAACTGCTAAAATATTTAAGCTACAGTCAATTTTTCGAAAGTGTATTTTCCACCAAAATCAGATCGAGCTCCTGTAATCTGTAGATTTGAACATTTTAAATTTTATGGAGTTTATAGGTCTTTGACCTTCGAACCCTGCCTAGTCGTGACTTCTGGTGAGCGACCTAGGCCCCCAGGGCCCCTTCTTTATATCCCTTCCATCCACGTAGCATTGGTTTCTACAGACCGTTTGTCCGTTGACCGCCATAAGTTTGCCCGCTATTTTTCCCCTGAATTTGAATTCGGTTGGATTGCAATGAAACTTTACATGAAGTACTTGCTACTTTCATTGCGCATATTGCCCGGAAGTTCGGATTGTAAATTTTAGCGGAGCTATCAGACGAGTGATTTTAGCTCAGCTCATGTCGTGAGACATTCGTTTTCGACACGCGGTGTTCAATACAAGCTCTATTAACTAATGAAGTATAAATGTATAATAACTTATTATATTATTTCAGATGAAGAAAGCAATTAGGAGAAAAAGGAAGCAATTAGGGTGCTTGCCCAGGTCGAAGTACGACATTATTGTCAGATGTTTAAACGGATCGTTCGATGTCCCTGTGAAGAAACGGACACCTGAAGAGAATAATTGTTTGGCCATGATTAGAAAACGTAAGGACTTCGAGCTTGGTGACCGGGGTTCTTTATTGTGTGGCGGAAAGCAAGTCCTTGTGAAAGAAGATCTTCCTAGATTTGTTGAGAAGATGTTCATGGAAAACAAAGGATGTGGAGCAAGGGTTATTTACAACAAACTGAAAGTAAATTACACGGGGTTCTCGGAACAAGCTATCCTTGAAATACTGTACAATAGCAAGTATTACCATGAGAAGTATCCGAGATTTACAAACAAGCCAAAGCCAAAGACAATTACAGAAGAGGAACCAGGCAAAAGATGGCAGATTGACATAATTAACATGAAAAATCAAAGTGTTAGCTACAAGGGGTCCACATACAGTTATATTCTACAAGTCGTGGACGTTTATTCTAGGTACGTTATGCCAAAACCCCTGAAAACGAAGAGTTCGCGTGAAGTTGCAAAGGCATTAGAGGACGTGTTGATGGTTAACCTTGCCCCTGACATCATCCAATGTGACAACGGACTGGAATTTAAAGGCCCTAGTATGAAACTTTTGTTGAACAAGTACAACATCAAAATGATCAATAGTAGGCCGTATCATCCTCAATCACAGGGCAAGTGTGAAAGGTCAAACAGTGTTATAAAGGCCAAGATTCTATTTGCAACAAAAAGTAAACGTGGATTTAACTGGGTCGAAGGGCTTCAAGATTTAGCCTATGCCATAAACACAAGTTTCAAACGAGTTCTTGGGGGTCTCACGCCCTTTGAAGCCTACTACGGAAGAAGTCATGTTTTTACCAAAGAACGTCATAGTTCTCGTGAAATAAAGAAAACCATACGGCGAGCAAATAAAAAGGCTTACAGGTCGCTGTTGAAAAACGCAACTTCCCCAAGCAAGTACAAAGTAGGAGAGACAGTATTAATTCGCTATCCCTTTCGAAAATCCAGGGTGCCAACCAAAAGATATGTTATCGAAGGCAAGGTAGAAAAAGTAAAACGAAATGGTGTTTATATCGTGTCATTTCAAGTACCGAACAAACCCGAACTTGGATTCGTAAGCAAATCGGTTGGGGTCGAAAACATGACTAGCTTTACTGTTGCGTTAGAGAAACAACGAAAAATTAAAAAACATTCATTAAAACAGAACCGCTCAGAGAAACAAAATCACAGAACTAAGTACTATCATGTTTTAACACACCATGAAAATCTGCAGTTGTTGGATGGGGTGAATATTGCCATGGACCCAAATCCGGATGGAAATTGTCAATTTGCTGCTATATCGCATCAACTTGGTAAAATTGGTATATACAAAGACGTAGATGCTTTACGTAAGGAAGCAGTCCATCACATTGTAGAAAACAGATATTTCTATGAAACTTTTGTCTATGATGAAACATTTGATGAATACGTTAAGAATATGTCTAAGAATGGGACATACGGCGACAACCTCACGCTCATTGCACTTATGAGAGAATATAATTTGCAGTGCCTGGTAGTTTCTACCCGAGGACTAGAACACTCATCAATTGTGTCAGCAGATGGAAAGTTCGATGGTGATGTTGGAACAATTGCATTGGGGTATTTCCCAGAAGGATTTGGCATGCATTACGTTAGTATCCGTATCAATCAACGCGTGTACAAGGACATAATATCACGCTTAGAACAGTCGTATGACAACGGTGACTCTGGCGACAGCGCTGCGTCTGGCGACAACGCTGCGTCAGGCGACAACGCTGCGTCTGGCGACAACGGTGACTCTGGCGACAACGGTGACTCCGGCGACACCGCTGCGTCTGGCGACAACACTGCATCTGGCGACAACGCTGCGTCTGGCGACAACGGTGACTCTTGCGACAACGGTGACTCCGGCGACAACGGTGACTCCAGCGACAACGGTGACTCTGGCGACAACGGTGACTCCGGCGACACCGCTGCGTCTGGCGACAACACTGCATCTGGCGACAACGCTGCGTCTGGCGACAACGGTGACTCTTGCGACAACGGTGACTCCGGCGACAACGGTGACTCCAGCGACAACGGTGACTCCGGCGACAACGGTGACTCCGGCGACAACGGTGACTCCGGCGACAACGCTGCGTCTGGCGACAACACTGCATCTGGCGACAACGCTGCGTCTGGCGACAACGGTGACTCTTGCGACAACGGTGACTCCGGCGACAACGGTGACTCCAGCGACAACGGTGACTCCGGCGACAACGGTGACTCCGGCGACAACGCTGCGTCTGGCGACAACGGTGACTCCGGCGACAACGGTGACTCTGGCGACAACGGTGACGTCTCTGTGTGTTCAGCCCTGAAAGAGCTTCAAGATATGATAAACAATAGGAGGGCACAGAAGCGAACGACTTTTCCATTTCTGATGTTACCACTTCACATTCAAGTTGAAATTTTTAAGTTCTGCATACAATCAAACCCGTCAATCCAGTTTGTGTTGGCGAAGGTCGGCAAACCCTTTAGAGATTTAATAAGGTCAATGAGTTTGCAAACACCTAGAATTTACATTCGGCCGGATATTGGACTAGATACTAGTAACAGAAATCCTGTTAGCGTTCGTTTCCTATTAACAAGAGCGGGCATAAAACAGCGGTCTTATTTCGGCAATAAAAGAAATCATCAAGGGGCCAAAATGGGCAAACGCATGGCTGCGTTTGCGTGTTAGTGGAATCGGTTGGTATGATATCATAGATGTCATGTACAGACATTACAGGTGAAATATACATGTATATCGGTGTTTGGAAACCTGTTATGTTATTTTTGTGATTGATGATTATGTTCTTCTACCGGAAATTTGTTGTCATTTGCTCATTTACTGGTAACTTTTTACGAAGCACATTTGGGATATTTTGGCTGCTACTAAAATGAATGTATATATGTTGGATTAAAATTCAAATGCTGTTCTATGTTCTTCAATATTACTTTGAAAAATCCTGTCAGTATACCAATAAATGAAAAAAGTACAAGTTTGTTGAATCTCTTGAATGAAACAAATTATAAAATACAAAATGTAAAATGAATATGTGATGATGATGATGACAAAACATTTGTGATGATGATGATGGTAAAAAAATTGTGATGATGATGGTGGTGGTGATGATGATGACAGTGGTTATGATGATTGGGGTTTGATGATTGTGGTGATGATGATGATGATGATGATAATGATGATGATGATGATGATAACAAACGTTTTGGGATGATGATGACAGCGATGTTTATCGGACGATGATGATGGTTATAATGATGATGATAAGTTTTTAGATGATGATGACGGCGATGTTTATCGGCCGACGATGATGATAATGATGATGATGATAACAAAATATTTGTGATAATGATGATGGCGATGTTTATTGGCCGATGATGATGATGATATTCTCATCGTCGTCATCATCATCACAACATCCTCATTATCGACCGAAAACATCGCTGTCATTATCATCACAAAAAAAACTTTTGTGATCACCATTACGATCATGATAATGGATATGATGATGTTGGTTTTGATGGTGATGATGATGGTGGTGTTGGTAAAGATAACAACGATGATGATCATTGGGGTGTTGATAATTGATGTGATGATGATGATGATGATGATGATGATGATGATGATGATGATGATGATGATGATGATGATGATGATGATGATGATGATGATGATGATGATGAGATAACGATGATGATGATGATGATGATGATGATGAGATAACGATGATGATGATGATGATGATTACGATGATGAGTGTGTATCATATTCGGAACGAATGTGGTACATTTTTCATCCGAATATGGTACAAGTTTGTACCATATTCGGTCAGGCATTTTACCCCAAAACTGCAGATACGTATATGGTACAATTAGACAGTTGTACCATATTCGGCCGAATATGGTACAAACTTGTACATATTCGTTTTTGTACCAAATACGGTCCGACATGGCACAGTTATTGTCTAAAATACGTAAATAAAATTATCCGAATCTTTTCTGTCGTGACTTTTATTAATCGGTTTGTCTGTAACTACAATGTAGCGTGCCGATTCACAATGAATATGGAAAGCATAATCAGACGGGAGAATATTTGTCTGTACTACAAACGACCGCATATGGATTTATAAATGGATTTATTTTTGTAGTTCTGTATTGCTAATAGTTGTATATCGGCTGATCAAAATCGACCTTGAGTTCTGATAACCAGTGATGTATTGTACAAAAGTTTTATGTTTCCATTTAACCGAACGACCGTAATTTCTTGGAAAATGGATTGAAATATTAATATCGAGCTCTACACGACGGTGTTATGTTCCAGGGCGACTTCCGGGTCACCGGACGTCTGGTGAACATCACTTCTGGCGAGGAGGTCAACTGCTACAGAGTGGAGTTTACAGTGCAGAGTGCGGCCATCAGTCCCCCGTGGTCACTGTGGGGCTGGTGACCACGCATGACGAATGAGGTTGATTTGGGGTCGATGCATCAGGTTATTAACAGATTTGACAATGTATGACTACATATTACGACTGGTTAACACCAATCGTCATTGATTTTTTTTTACCACAGTTGTCTCATTGCGACCACCGATTCGCACTCGTGACCATTTTTGACCATGTGATGATATGACTGGTAGCAGATGATGATCTCAAAGGGATGTGTTATAGCATGTGCGACCTTTAAGACGCTTGGGTACATATGTTGGACATTTGTGAACGCAAGCCGCCGTATTTGACAGATGAACGTTAACACATGACTTTGTTGATCGTTTTTTAACGAGTATCGGTTCGTTATAGTATGGCAAGCTTTCTCACGAACTAACACATATTATTTTGTATAAAACTTAACATGTAAAACCAGTTAACGCAAATGTTTATATTATTACATTCTTTACTTGGAACATACATAGTTACGTATGTATAACATAGAGACGAATCATCAAATATAAAAACAAGTTCAGACTAATGTTCTTTTGATGATAAAACGCAAGTTAACCAATGAGCAAGTCGATACAAATTAGTTAATTAAAATCGCGAAACAGAATTCTGTAGCTCGTATTAAACAAAAACAAATTATGTTTTTTCACAAACTTCTTTACTTTTAAATTCATTTATATCATTAGCATTTTCATATACAACACGTTGATATTATAATAATAGTCCAGTTGTAAAATAGGTAAATAAATACATACACCTTTGCTAGGTATTGTTTGAACCCAATCGTTTTATTCATGACTTGTATTCAAAACAACATCAAAAATACAAAGAATTGACTCGTGCGTCTCAGACCCCCAATCGTCCGGGCCTATTTCTCGTGCCTCTTCCCGAAGATGCACTGGATACCCGTGCAATCCGAGGCGGTGGTGGCCTGCACGATAAAGCAGCCTACCTCCGCGTGGGTGGTCGTGTCCAAAATCTTGGCCTCCACTTTGTAGTCGCCCTGCAAATGAAGTCATCAATTGAGAAAAAAGCGGAAATGGCGTTGTCTTTATCATTTGCACGGTGGGCATCAAATGAGAAACATGCAAGCTTATTGCTACATGGAAGCTGACGGCTATTAAGAGCTCAGCGCTCTACCGAACAAGCTAATGCAACTGATCTATTCAAAGTGTCCACAATCACTTTGAGTTACATTCATGGAAGAGGGATTCGAAGTAAGACATAGAACATGCTCCTACCACTGTGTTGTTAGTCAGTTAAGTAATTTAGACACGTGATTACCTGCGCCAGCCATTTAAGGTAGCTCGCCAAGTTGTCGATGTGAGCGGTGGTTGGGTTCAGATGGTACGTTCCCACTGGGAATGGGCATGCGCACTCGAAGTCTGGGGAAGTCTCGGCGATTTCTATAGGACAGTGGTGGGTCGTGTTCTGGTAGTGCTTTCCACTGAGAACCGTGCATAGGTCATACGAACTGAAATTGTGAGCTTTGTTAATTTATTCGTATTTTGGTTCGTTCGATCGTTATTTCCTTGGATCGTGTTTTTAAATCGTTTCATTCGGACCCTCTGTATTTAAGTTTGCTTGATTGACCATTCATTTTGCCATTAATTCCTATACTATTTATTCAATTGTCCTTTCGTTTATTTCTTCGTTCCTTCGTTCGTCCCCTTTCTTTCGTGTTTTTGCCTCGTTCATTCATTCATGTATTTATTAACATTTATTAAAACTACCTTAATTGTGATCTAACGAATTCACTTATTTTGTCTGATAAGCTGGGAGATAAAGTTTACATTCTTGGGGACTTTAAAAATCCGCGTTTATTAATAAGCAATTATAAACATTATAAACATTGCATCGTATGGACATCTATCAACATGTTCAAAGTATGTTAGTGTGACCGACATATCATATATTTTACTATAAACCTTAACATATTGGTACTTAAAAAATAGATTATTTCAAGAATTAATTTAAAGCTACCGGATAGGAATACCGTTTTTTACAAGGTGGCATCCGTTCGTTTTAAAAAAATAGGAAAGATGAATAGTTTTTATGTGTTATAGAAGCAATGTTCCGGGCAATATTCGGAAACCTCCGTTCTTTTTTCAGACACACACAATGCACATCAAACGACGTATTTATAAATTCAAAATTCTTGTTTCTAAGGATGTTCTTATTTTGTTTTCATAGTAAAGTAGTATGTTTTAAATAGATTATTAGACGGGGTAGTTTCGGTGAGTTGTATCGCATTCATTGATTGTTGATTTGGGGAAAACAGCATCACGCAATCAACTCGTGCGACACAACCCACCGGAACACGCTAGTCAAATAATATTCCCCATTCGTTTAATTTTAATCTTACTAAGAAGGCCATTTTGTTCTCGGTTCGCACTGTACATTTTTATCATATGAGATTTAACTTGACTCGAAGACATTATTTATCAATAATAAGGCATACAAGCCGCCATTGACCATTCACATAGTTGACTTTGGGGTCACTGGTAATTTGCATGACAGATGTAAGGTTCAGGGACTATTTTAAAATACTATTCTTTCCTCGTTAGACGAGTCATTGTGAGAAAACTTGGCTTCATGCAAGTTAAATGTGTTGTCCCAGATTATACTGTTCAGTTTGCACAGGCTAATCAGGGACGACACTGTCCGGTCTATGGTTATTTTCGTTTAAAGGATGTCTCTCCTTAACGAGAACTCAGTGTAGACGAAGAGTGTTTTCCCTGATTAGCCTGTGCTGAGTGCACATTATGCCATGGAACGACACTTTACGAACATGCATTTAATCCATATTTTCCAGAACGAGGCCACGCTGTCATATTTTTACTTACCAACTTCCAAAGTCATGAATACAAGGTGCCTCAACCCATCCGTTAAACACGTGGCGCTGAATCCTCAGGCTGACGTTGTAATGGCCGGTCCCCGCAATGCTCTGCAGAATCGTAACGTCCGCGGTCACCGTCTCATTGCCCGGGATCTTGACTGGGTCCTGGGAGAGGTGGACATTTTCAATGCGCACTATCTTGTTTGGGCTGGTACCTAACAGACATCGAATATTAGTAAGCCTCGTTCTGAGAAATCTGTGCTTAATGCATCTGTGTAAAGTGTCGTCCTAGATTAGTCTGTGAAGTCAACACAGACTACCCAGATTTGGATGGAATTTATCGTTTTTATGAAGTCTCTGTGTAATGATGATCCACTTAAGGTGGGAGGGTGGGGCTTCGTCTCTGATTAGCCTGTGCGGACTGCACTTTACACACATGCATTAAGCCCAGTTTTCTCGAAACAAAAACCGCGTCTTTGGAAAGCTGTCCGCAAACGTGACCTAGGGAAATTGATTGTTGCTTTAAACAGTATATATTATCAAGTTAAAGCATGCGTAAGTGGCTACAACTCCGAGTATGCTGTCATCGTTACAGTCGATTTTCGCATTTTTTTCTACAGTAATTTAATTGGTTATTTACTTAGAAAGCAAATATATTACACCTTCATGTTTTTGTAAAGAATGCGAACTGGCTGAAACACGGAGTGGTCTTAATAAATGGTAGTAGTCCATTCAAAAATAAAAAAGTCTTTGCAATAACATGACAACACTATGTTGGTCGGGCAAATTGTGGAACCCTGTCATAATTTATGGAAAACATATAAAGGGTGTGCGATAAACTCATTTACATTTTATTCTTGAAATAAGCAGTTATCGAAATATGCACAGTATTTTATGGATAAATTTGGTGTATTTGTGGTATGTAAGTTGGAGACATAAAGAAGAGAACAATAATATGCATGTATAATGTTCACGTGTGTAGGTCAAATAGCGCAGCAATCTAAGAAAATACCATAGTTGCCAATTTCCAGTTGAAACTGCTGAAGTCCTGAAGTAATGGTTGGATATAATAAAAATCTAAACGGCACTTATGTACTTAAAGGGACGGTCAACCACGACGATAAAGAAAAGAAAAGTTGTAAAATACCGTATTTTTTACAAAAATTAATTTATATTGATTAAAATATCACGACTGGTATATTACATTAGTTGAACAAAGTTGTTAAGTTATCATATTTTCAGTATATTAGGTAATAAATTTTACTGGGTATGTCTACCAGGTAACTACCAGTTAACTATAAATAACGCCAGTAGATTGATCATCATCGTCACGTGGTGAACCCAAGAATTCAAATTGTTCATGCGTAGTGAATCGTATATATTTTAGATATAAAATGATCAATCTACTTTCGTTATTTAGAGTGTGTATATCGTTATGTCACCTATTTTCGCGATGCACTTTCTATTTCATATCATGCGAGTTGTGTATCGTGTTATTTCTTAAAAGTTGACCCAGCATTTGTAAAAATATTGCAAGACATATACATTTCCAGAAAGGAAATTCATTTCTGCGCTGAATAAGACCAAGATCGTGAAAATCGCTGCACAATTGATGAAGATATGGCTGTTCAAAGCGGTGCACCCTGTTTTGGGGTGATTTTGAGTTGCATACCTTGTTATATATATATATTTGATAGTGATTTTTTTTTCAAAAAAGTTAATTTTTCGTTATAATATGATTATTTATCATTCAAAATGATGTTTTCACTAATTAATATCATAGCCACACGCTAACCACCGGTGTTTAAATGCAACATATAATGTATCAAGACTACTTTTCGGATAATGAACAATCGGGTCTCCTAACTTCGAAAGTTTTTTCTGATTAGCTTATGCAGACTGCACAGGCTAATCTGGTACGACACTTTACGCACGTGCATTAAACCCCCTTTTCACAGAGCACGGCTCATATTTTAAAGCATTTTTATAAGACTATTACCATATTTTTACCGACATGACATTCAAATGATATGCATTCTTCGAAATACACTGAATGAAACATTTAGATGAAAAACAATATTTCCGACCATCACTTTGCACATTAGCTTACATACTTCATTAAACAAGAAAAAAGGAAAAAATACAGTCACAAATTGGTGAAACTTACTACAATCTGTAATTTTAAACGGCAGCGTCGCCGAGGTCAACGCAACAAGACATAACATAGACACTATGGGCAGCATCCTCGAGCGTAGAAATCTGAGCGAAAAGTGACGCATAAAAATAAATGGACAGCTTTCAGTTCAAGCGGATCGTTACCTGATTTCAGAAAGATAGCCGCAGATAAGTAATTGGGAATGACATGATCCTTCTAATTTGGGAGCGGCTATCTTTAATTATCTCTAATTAATGGAGTCTCAACTGTGACTTGGTTTTCGGGTTCTGTAATGCGGTACATAAACAACCGTTTCATTACAGAGCAATGAGTCTTTGTTTTTTGTTTGAGTTATTTAGATAAACAATACCACGGCGACAAATTTCTTTTTTTAGCAACATCTTATATCGGGGACTAGACACTAACAACAAAACAACATTGCTGCTTTGTTAATTTACTATCCAGCATTATTTTATATTATTCCACATTTTTATCTGTTGTGTTGCCACCATGCGTCCGCACGTTTGAAAATGCATCATGAGTATACGTTTAACCATATGCGGTCAAATAGATCCAGAACAACCGGACCAATCTTACAGTCTCGCCAGGAGATACGATGTCCGCTATAAAGTCACGAAATGTGTCTGGGCCTTATAAGCGGCAAGGTAGTTCAAACGTCATGAGAACTCTTTAGGAACTGCCTTTATCGGGGTCATACTCGTGGAATATTGCATTTTGATTGCTGACTAGGGTATAAAACACTTGAAGCACTCGTTCAACTTTCTCTCGTATATTACATTACTTGAACGTCACGTGGTAAACCCACGAATGCAAAATGCGCATGCGTAGTAAATTGTATATATTTTATATATTAAATGATCAATCTCCTTGCGTTATTTATAGTGTGTATATCGTTATGTCACCTATTTTTTGCGATGTACTATCGATTTCACATCGTTAAATTTTATTACCGAATATACTGAAAATATGAAAACGTTACAACTTTTTTTCAAGTAATGTAATATACCAGTCGTGATATTTTAATCAATATAAACTAATTATTGTAATAAAAGGTATTTTAGAACTTTTTTTTCTTCGTCAATCTGGTTGACAGCTCCTTTAATACCGTACACTGCCGTAACGATAGTGCGTATGTCACTGCGGGGAATCACGTGATCACAAAAGTACATCGTACGCACAAAATGGCGGAAAAAGCTCTCACTTAATGACGAAAATGTTTGAGAAAACTACAGAAATCTAAGAAAAACGACACTTACTAGAGTACATAAGGAGACTAAGCGGGTACTTTGCGCATAGTTATCATTAATTAAGATATTATAAATTATGAAAATACCTTGATTTTCTTCATTAAGCGAGAGCTTTTCCCGCCATTTTGTGCGTACGATGTACTTTTGTGATCACGTGATTCCCCGCAGTGGTATGCGTAAAGTGGTATTTTTACTACAGGGGTTTCAGAGCACGCAAATATCTTCCTGGACACTATTCTATAATTAAAATATATTGAATTGAGCGTATAAAAAAAGATAAATATGTTCCGCAACAATTTAATTAATAAATAATATTGTTCTTAAAAACGTTATACTAGATCGGGCCCGGAGGGGGAGGGTAACTTCCTATATACGGGTATATAGGGGTGTGCCGAGTTTATGGGGTGTGTTTTTCGACTAAAATTATAGATATGGTTATGGTTTTAAGCATCTAAGTATAGATATGGGTATTGAAATCAGAAATTTGCTTGTATATAAATGCATGTAGATTTGAAAGTATCAGTATCAAAATTGGTATGATAAATGTCATTCTTGTATATAAATGGGTATCAAAAAGTAAATTTCAGTAGCGGGAAAGATATAATAGCACATTCAATAAAGTATACTATATTGATATGAAAGAGATTGAAATTCTAGTATGAAATGTGTCCACTTTATCAAATTCTAGTATTTAAATGGGTCCAGTTTATCAAACTTCTTGTATTTAAATGGGTCAACTTTCTCAATGGTATCGTATACAAATGGGAATGCCTTTTCAAAAATCTTGTATCAAAATGTGTCACCTTTATCAGAGTTCCGGTATAAAAATGGGTCACATTTCGGAAGTGTCAGCGGGACATCCCTACCCTAAAATTTGGGAAGTTACCCACCGGGGGATCGTGCCTTCGATATGCCATTTTAAAGGATTTAATAGTGGACTATAGATATCAATTTTAGTCTGGCCAATTGAAACCTTTTATGTTACACATTTTAAAATAGTATGCTGACCGCTAAGTTCAGCAGGTTGCGCATTGATGGGTTTGTTTTGGGTTATTTTCGTATGCTTTAAAAGGGAGAACATGTCACACTCGTGACGTCATAGCAATGTTTGCGATAACAGTACAAACACACAAGTTCCTAATGTAAACACAGATGAAGAGAATGCATATGATAATAGATGTATAGTCAAATTTCGTATATCACGAACTTGACCTTTTCAAGATTGCGAGGTTCGATTACACACTGCAATCGGGTCATTGTCGAGTCTACTGTTGGATCCGTCCGCAACAAGTCCACCAGTAATAAACATGCAGCATATTGTGTGTTTCGTAGCAGCGTTGTCGCTGGCCTCCGCAACGTTAAAGTTTCAACTGCATGAATGCCGTAAGTGTTTACCTGTATTAACCCTTTCAGTGCGGGAACCGAATTTAAAAGGCCTTTGCAAACAGTATGGATCCAGATGAGACGCCACAAAACGTGGCGTCTCATCTGGATCCAAACTGTTTGCTATTCTGATAGTATTCTTTGAAAAAAAATGAAGAAAATGCTTATTTTACAAATTCAGCAGACGACATTTTAGCAGACGACAAATTTCCCAGCATGCAAAGGGTTACCATGCATTATAAATATTGCCATTGTCTATATCAGTAATGTGTTGATTAACTCCGAAATGTTCTTTCATGATGTAATGGGCTATGATAGGTTATCACATACAACTGTGTACTGAAAAATATTCTTGCTTCGTAAATATTGCTTCACTTGCATGTTCAATTCTTTCGAGGGTTATTATTTGTGATTGTTCTACAAAGTTTATTTTTGTTTCAAACGGGTTATTTGTAATAAAGAATAATTTTTGTAAACGTTTGTGTTGTCACCTGGACGAATCTATGTGTTACATTCAATCAAAAAGGTTATGTACTATTTATATTTTATTTCCCATACAGTCTGATATAGTTTGTATTTCCCATACAGTTTATCACAGTATTTTATATAATGGAAGGCGTGTGGATCACAGTTACATCAATGCGAGGAAAAAGAACTAAACTTAAAAATCCTTCACAGTACATGAACATGGGCAATATTACATGTCAGTGGTGTTCCTGTGGGTTGTATTGCACGAGATGAATTTGTGATGTCGTATTCAACGAACCAGCACATTAAAGTTATTCGCTTTCAAAGATGATGAATACGGATACGAATTTAAAACGGTACATACGGAATTTATATCCAGATGCTCTCATAGTACTGTATACCGAAATTGAATCAGCATTAACCCATTTATGCCTAGCTTCTAGAAAAAAGGGCCTTGGCAAACAGCGTAGACCCAGATGAGGCGCCGCAAGATGCGGCGTCTCATCAGGGTCTACGCTGTTTGCTTATAAAATTTCTTTAAGAAATATTCTAAATATAGAAATACATATTCTAGACATTCCTAATTTTGGAAATGAATTGATCCAATTTAGAAGGATGGGAGAGTCCACTAGGCATAAATGGGTTAAACTCTGAATATCTTTAGGTATGTAATAATTACAAATGAGCCGTGCTCTGTGAAAAGCAGGTTTAATGCATGTGCGTAAAGTGCCGTTCCAGATTAGCCTGTGCAGTTCGCACAGGCTTATAATGAACGAAACTATCCGCTTAAACTGGATTTTTGCAAACAAGAGACTTTCTGGAAACGACAAATGCCTTAGAAGCGTAAAGTGTCATCCCAGATTAGCGTGTGCCGACTGCACAGGCTAATCTGGGACGACATTTTACGCTCTTTCAATAAAGCCCCTTTTCACATAGCAAGGCACAAATATGCATGTTTGTAATATGACCAGTCAGGGATGCATAAACAAGTTAGCCTTACGAGTTGAAGCCAAATACTATGTTATCAGCAAGTGAAGCGTACGCTAGATTTCTCTGATTGTGTTAATTCAGTAAAATAATTAGTCTTGCTTAAAACAGGTATTTATGAAACAATTAGAAATGAACATAAACGTCAAAGGACGACAATAAATAATATTATTATCACTTGCAAAAATCTGGTTTACGCTAGAACCACCAAGATAAGAGAATCAGTACGTGCTCAGGTTCGCCACCTTGATCTACATATTGCTAGTGCGTGCCATCAAGTTAAGAAAGTGACGTCAAATAACACAACTCGAAACTAGAAACGCTGTTAGCAAGATAGTGAAATACAACAAAATCAAAGAAGAGCAATAGGCTAGTGCGATTTTGTTTCTAAACACAGTGACGTTTGATTTTTATACTTGGACTTTATGCCATGAAATTCTAACCGAAAATAAAACGACTTATATTGTTTGTCCATCTCTTTATGGGAGATGTGTATTCATACTATTTATATGTAGAACAGTCAACATGACGCCGTTTTTTAAAGTTTCCAAAAAACACACATCTATATGTGAAGGCTTACAATTAAAAATACCAATGATTACTTTTTATCATAAGCTTACCTGAACTTGACGAATCTCGACAACATTTGGAATATTGATCTTTATTATATGTAGCCGAGTTTGAATCTGAACAACATTAAGTAAAACATTGTTACTTCTACACGCATTCCTCAATCTTGATTAAACGTAAACATAATGTTAATTTTGGCAATAACTAGGCCAAGTCACATTTGTCCAAAAACTAGGCAATCAGTTCAAGTTCAGGCAATTGGTTTAACTCGAACGCAGGTGAGCGCTTCGAGGTCATAATGGTCCGCATGATTTAATTTTGCTCGGGCGTAATGTTTGCAATGAACATGCCTTTGAATCTGAAGTTCGATAATGCCAGCAAAATAATTATGTATTAAACTACTCAAACACGTTATTTTTTTATGAAGTGCAAAACATCTGCTTTTCACATCTTGATTGCGCATGTGACATTAATGATTAACTCTAGCTCTGCGTGGTGGGTGAAGCTTGCTCAAATGGATGTGTGTTTATTTTTTTCCCATCAGATACACAGAACCCTATCTTGCATCTCTCCAACCCACATCTCAGCGCCGATACCGTCCACATCCCAGGACCGGAAACCGGTGATGTCGACGTACAGATCCTTCGGCCGGTTGACGGAAGCTATACGTTAGACGTCCACGTTCAAACTCACGTGTTGTTCGGTTTCGTTGACGTCCCCTGCATATCGAACCTTGGAAGCTGGTAATGTGTATTACAACAGACTATTTTTTCCACTGAACGTGATACTTATAAACGAATTTTCGATTAAATGATGTTCCTTGTGCGATGTTTCATGATGCTCGCTAACATTCATAGAAAAATGAAAACATAAACAAAGAAATAGTTAAAATTCATGACTATATTTATGTAGAATTCCTTCGCTATGACATCTACTTTGCACTTGAGCCGCGTTCTGAAAAACCTTGGCTCTATGCATGTGCGTTAAGTGTTGTACCAGATTAACTTGGGCAGTATGTTTTAAAGAAGGAATCTACCTAGCAAAAAAAACAGTTTTGGCGGAGAGTGTCGTCCCTGATCATTCTGACCGGACCTGCAGTAAGCGCGGTTTTCTTAGAGCGAAGTTCATATATCATATATTTGGTTCAAGCTCCTACGACCTGTGTGGAATCCTGAGTGGACAGCAATTCAACAACACGCACCACTGCCCCCTCGAGATCGCTGCCTCCTCCCCGGACTTCCCGTGCGCGTGCCCGTTCGATGCCGGAAATTACCACCTCAATCCCACCACCTTCCAGATACCGGAACTTAGCGGGCTCCTCAAGTGGCTGGCCTCGGTTTGACTCTGTTCATTGTTATTAATGTGACTAGCAATATATTAACGAGCTCATGCGCAACTGAAAATATGAACATCGTCTCTCTCAATGATTGTGCAATAATATAATTGAAGTCGAAACAGAAAAACAAAAATTCATTTTTTTTCCTTTTTATGATTGCTTTTCGTTATAAAACATTGTACTCACACCAAAACGCTTCAGTTATAAGCCGTTATGCATTCATAACTACAATTTTAGGTTAAGTATTCGATTCTAAATAAGGTTGTTTTACAAAAAGTATATTAAGTTTGAACATTTTGTCAGGTAAAAAACCCGATATCGATCGAATTAAGTTATATTTAATACACACTATGATTTCGTTTATCACCTAATGCACGTGATTCACATTGCAGGGCGACTACAAGGTGCATTTCACCATCAAGAACACGAGAACATCGGAAGTGGTCGCATGCTATGACGTTCAATTTACCACGGCGGCCGACTGTTCCGGTATCAGCTGTCTTTTCGGCCGGAAGCGGGTTTCCAAGAGGAATGCCTTCGGTGTTGCGTTCACTGTTGACATTTAAACTGGCTGTTATAAAGCGGATTTTATTAATATAAAAAGATACCAGGGAATCCTTTTGTTAATCTCTTTTGCGTTTGATCGCCCGTCTTACTGTTCACATAATTAGCGGCATGCAACTCATTTTCACCGCAAAGAAGTTCCGAATCTTTGTAAAATAACGTTCTTTTTTAATTGCACATTTATTTAAAACAGTAAGAATAAAAACTATTGACTTCGTTTCGGTTCTGTATATGAAAACAATGTGCGCATTTGTATGAACTGGTTAAAATATGAGTTTTCAACGCACCAATGGGGATTAAATGTTCCGGGGGGGGGGGGGGGTTAAAACGCACACTTTGTTGTGGATTATAAACGGCGATGATTATATCCGTACACCCAGTCGAACATGCATTTAAAGATAAACGAACACCAAGACATAAGACATAATGTAATATTTGAATTTGGTGACAGTACTTTTATGTGTTTCCATTATTCAACACTTGTTTTCGCAATCGTTATTTCAAATTGCGGTTATTGTGGCATGAAATGTACATAACTCGTGTAAACAAATTTAGTTGATCGTTTCCCAATTATTAATTATAAAGTATTCTATGCGAAATAGGTATGACCAAGTATGCAAATATTCACTTGGACATGAATTTACTTTGACTGAATTGCATAAATATAAACACTGCTGACACGAAACTCAACCAGACTTAAGTATTGTTATTAGTAATAAGGTACTGAAATAGTATTTGAGTAGCCCTGGCTCATGTATTGGTATTTGCATTTTTCTGTCTATTAGCTGAAAATATAACTCATGGTTATATTGATGTGAATTACACATGCAGGCATTTAAATATCAATATCGTTTTCTTGTCTGTCTTTATTGTAAAGCGGTGGCTCTATAAATTATCTCCATTGAATAAGAACAATTTTATTATTAGCATATCACGGAGAAAAGGTTCCAAATCCCCAAACAGATAGATGGGTTACATGGCGAGAACATTCCTAATGATAAGACTGTTTATCAAACAAACACCGCGAGAGGAAGCACGAATAATGGAGCACATATTGCATGTCTTATTGGTAATTTCTTTGGCGTCGGCGACATTAAAATTTGAAGTTCACGAATGCCGTAAGTTCAACTTCAAGATTAAATTTTACTGAATGTTGGAACAATGATTATACGTAAAAAGCTTTTGGGAAAATCGATTTTTTAACTATGTTAATTTTTTTATTAAAACGTTAATATTTTGTTCAATGATTCGGCACTAGTCCCGAATATCGAGCTGGGACGAATATCGAGCCAGCTCTGACATCGACATTCGACACCAGTCCCGAATATCAAGCTGGGGCAAATGTCGAGCCAGCCCTTACATCGACATTCGACAATAGTCCCGAATATCGAGCTGGGACGAATATCGAGCTAGCTCTGACATCGACATTCGGCACTAGTCCCGAATATCGAGCTGGGGCGAATGTCGAGCTAGCTCTGACATCGACATTCGGCACTAGTCCCGAATATCGAATGTTTTGGATTTACTTGGTGTAAAAGTTGAAATTTTGTACATTGAAGACTGCTCTATAAAACTGAGAGTGCGTTTGAAGGAGATTCATCAAAGTTGAGAGAGACCCGTGATTAATTAATGTTTAAGTGTTTAATTGGAAAAGACGACAGTACTTCAGTGTGTTAAAGTGATTCATGTTTTATTCATTTATTTTACTGTAATGATTGTTGTCATTGATATTAATTTAAGAAAAAAAACAGAAAATATACATTTTCATTTTTTTATTTGGTAAAAAAATGCTCATTAAATATCTTGATAGATTTTAACTACTTAAATCGTCTTCAATTCTTCACTGCGTTTGATCTTTAACCAGAGGTGAAAGGCCAAAACAGTAGTCACTTTGTACATGTACTAGCCGTTGGATAAAGGCAAGGTAATGAATAAAATCATTTAGCTGTCGGATAAAATTATTTTCAGAGACTACAGCAGAACCAGTGCTTCGTTTGCACAATTTTAGTATCAGCAATGAAACCATTGTTATCCCGGTTTTGGAAACGATTGAAGTTGACGTTCAGTTTCTAAAGCCAATCGACGTAGGACACACAATAGACTTCGTCTTACAAAACGCGTATATAACGGCTGGGTTCAAGCGTCATGCTTGTACAGCTATGGATCATGGTGAGTATAAGATAATTTCAAAGTAAAAATACTGTTTGCATGTTCAGCTTAATGGTGCACTCTGGGTGGATAATCCCCCCACCCCTCCCCCCACCCATAAAAAGACATTTTTTCATATCGCGACGAACGCTATACGTATTCTAAGAACATTTGTATACGTCGCTAATATGCATAACTTACCCTGTGCGAGCGGATAAGTGCGCTAGTGGTAACCCAATGCTGCCAGAACTGAGGGTTTGCATGTTCGATCCCTTTTCAGTCCTTACCTACAAAATCGTTTTTTGCACGAAACTTTGAAGCAAGGTGTGTTGTACTAGATGCGTCACATTTTGGCACTAACAGACTCAAGGTCTTCTCTATCACGAGGCGTCTCCTGTATCCAGCTAAACCGTACGAATAAGTCTTCTTTGGGCGATGATCATCGGGGAATTTCTCGGTGCACTCGATACAAATCTAATACTATTTTTATTTATCTCGGTTTTATACTCGAGCGTGTCCAATAAGGTCATTGGTTTACTCGAATCTTAAAAAGGGTGACATTTATAAGTTAATATCCAACATAAAATGACGTCATTCTATGACAAGAGCGTGAACAATATGACTTTTGTCGACAATTCACACACACATGACATGCAACCATTTTAAATTTTAAATGAATGTATTGAAAGTCTTATTGTCATGTATCGACAGTTTTTGTCCTTGGTGACAGGGACTGTTGTATTAATAGAAGTAAACTTTCTGAAACGCTGAACAATGATTAATGTCCATAGACAATAATAACACAAATTGAATCTCAAAACTTATCCATCAATTATGTAGCTGCTAGAACCAATAAGGCTAAACTGCCTGGTAAGAAGGAAAACGTCATCTATCAACATTGAAGAGGCTCGCACAAACTTCTGTCAAATGTGATTCGACAACAAATTAGGAAAATATAATTATCATCGTAAAAAGATTAATTTTAGATCGCATATCATTCTTTGTCTAATTTTCTGCAGCTCGTACGACATCTGCAATCTTAAATCTCCAAGCCACTGTCCACTTGAGATTGACATTTATCATATTACCAGATGAAAATCGATAGTATAACAACGATCGTATAAACATGAGCAAGCCTCGCGCTACCCTGGTTCTAAGCCTCGCATGATAAACTTGATCTTTATCCAAAACTCACATAATATTCTATATATTCTCTCCCGTATTCCCATGCTCATGCCCATTTTTTACCGGGAACTTTCCACCTCACCACCAAGATTCTGTTTCCGAACTATGAACACACCAAGTTGACAGAGACCAACTTGATATCGACTATGACCGGTCGTTCTCCGGTAAGAAATTTAATCTGTTGAATAATTAAACATAATAGTTTTTTCAAATGGTTTAGTGACAGAAACCGTCTCGTTATGTGATAAGTGCAGTAAATGATACAATATTCTTTAAAAAAAGTTGCGTAAAAAGGATTATATCAAACATTTGTTGTGATCCTGTGATATTGAAACTCGTTCTTATATGGAATCGCTAACTAATGACATAGGTATTAACGCTTTATGAAGAAATACATTGTGTCAAGAAATTCATTATACAATTAAATATTCATACATTAAAGCAATGAATAACATGAGTACATGTGCAACCAATGTTACGGGCAAACTGACTCTACTGAATATAATATTTATTGAACAAAGATTTATTTCTGTACATACATCGTATACTATTAATGTTTATTTATAACAACATGAGTGGCGAGCGTAACAGTTTATCCAGGCGTAACATGCCTTCCAAGAAATACGCATCTGCTTTGGACAGTGGCCCTGTCGTTGATAAAAATAACCATAGTGCGTAGGTGATCATACTTTTAGATAAGTCAATCATAGTTAATGAATTCAATATAAGGTTGTATCGTTTGAATAGTGCACACACATTTATACATAATGTTTATATTTCATTTTTTTATTATACGATACATCAATATTGTGTATAAAAATACAATACGTTTTTATAGCTTTTCCGTTCTTTCTGGTACATTTTTATCGATTTCCTACAATAGTTAATTGCATATATGCAGCAAGAAAATGGATGCCAATAGAATCACACAATTTTAATGTGTCAAGATATGCAAACTTACCAGCAATAGTCGTGTGAAAGTATACCTCTTGGATAAAGTATGACAATAAACTTTACATTATGTTTTAAGCAGTTCAAATTAATTTAAAATTAATTGATCTGTATATATCGACATTTACTAGTATTTTAGAAATGACTATATTAATTATTTTTTTTTAAAGATTGTTGGGTATTAAAAATATAATATATTATTTGACTAAATAAAATAAAATGTGTTTTCACTTTTCAACTATAAGATGATCAGGCCTTACCTCCAATTTCGGGAAAAAAACTTGAATTAAACCATATTTATCATATCACAGTGATAATGAATACTCCATAACCTGTCGTTACTTATAGAAGTAGAGAATACAAAGGCAACCTCGAGCAATATTATTAGGCTATTTAACAGCGTTGTATACACTACGGTAATATTTTTGGACGAAAACACAGCTAACATACCATATTGGACGAGCACACACGCGAGTGCTTCAGCTGTGCGAGTCTTGTTCTTGTCAAAAATAAAATACATTAACTCTGCACAACTTTCATGCTTACATTGGACTCGTCTATCGGCTTGTCCATTATGTTCAATTGTTTACTCGTCCAAATATATCATCATATGAGTCGTGTTCTGAGAAAACTGGGCTTAATGCATGTGCGTAAAGTGTCGTCCCAGATTAGCTTGTGCAGTCCGCACAGGCTAATCAGGGACGATGCTTTCCGCTTTTATGGTATCTTAAGATTCAAGGAATTCCCTCCTTACCGAAAATCAAGTTTAGGCGGAAAGTATCGTCCCTGATTAGCCTGTGCGGACTGCACAGGCTTATCTGGGATGACACTTTACGCACATGCATTAAGCCCAGTTTTCTCAGAACGCGACTCATATCATCATATTGTACCCACATAATGTCCGCAAGTCACACTTATCTAGACATACCCACATAATGTCCGCAAGTCACACTTATCTAGACATACCCACATAATGTCCGCAAGTCACACTTATCTAGACATACCCACATAATGTCCGCAAGTCACACTTATCTAGACATACCCACATAATGTCCGCAAGTCACACTTATCTAGACATACCCATATAATGTCCGCAAGTCACACTTATCTAGACATACCCACATAATGTCCGCAAGTCACACTTATCTAGACATACCCACATAATGTCCGCAAGTCACACTTATCGAGACAAAAATGTCAACTTTCAATAAAACTTGTCATCGCTTTAAATCTAAACTGAGTAATATATTCACAAATAAAGTTGTAATTATCCACGCTTAGTTGATATTGGTACTACTAATTACCAAACGATTTAAGATAAGGAATGAAGATCTCTTTTACGTATATACTAATATAATCTTAAAGAAAATTGTAAGTGCTGAACATTCTAAAATTAAATTTAATATTCTTTAATTTTCTATTTTATTATATCTAAAACTGGTTAAATGACTCATCTTATTTGCAAACAAAGATCAGGCTCATGTTAAAAGACACATATGCATACATGTAATTTAAAACAACACAGAAGTTAAGAAACATACCACACTCTTGGTAAATCTTATACGACTTTCGATATTTAACATGTGGTGACAGAAGTAACAACAGTCATTCCTATACGTCAATTGTTTTATTGCGCCCATCATGAATGCTTTTTTTAATTGAAAAGTGAGTATAATACATTATTTTACTTACCTGGATCTAAAAACAATTGTCGGTTATAAAATCATTTGTATTCTTCTCTCTTTACCTATTAGAAAGTGATCAATTTGCTTGACATATAATGCATCAATAATATAAGCGAAAATTACCGTAATCACTGTAGTTTTAGAGCGATAGAGTTGTGCCCCTTGCTAATGGCCGCACGTGAAAATTGCGCTCTCGAAAAATCTGAATAAATTTCAAAATGGCTATCGATACTGTGCTTTACAGGATACGAATTGGATTATTTGTGATGCCTAAAAAGACAAGAAGTTGAGTGTGTTTATTGTGTGTGAGTAAAAGGAGTATTAGTGTCTGTTTTCGTCTAGCTCTTTTCCTGTCTATGTTGATGTTACTGGGTGGGGATGTGGAGACGACTCCTGGACCGCCACGTTCACAAAAACAACGGACTTAATCGTTCGCTGAAACAGTAGCAAGGCCTACAGAGACGACCGCAACGCCCGCGAGTGCATGGGACGCTCAGTTAAACACAAACCGATCTAACCAGGACAATGAGGTAATGTGTTTTCTCAGAGAAATGAAAGCCGAAGTGCGCTCGGAGTATCTACGATAAACTCAAAAGTTGATGACATAAGTAACACAGTAAATATGTTAAAATCAGAAAATGAATCGCTCATAAAAGAAAATCAAGAAATGAAGAAGCAAATGCATAGCCTTTGTTCGAAAATTGACAGTTTAGAGGGTCATTCACGACGGATTAATCTGCGTTTTCTTGGGATATCGGGTACAAGCGGGGAGAAGTGGGAGGATACGGAACAGAAGGTACGACATTTCATCAAAGACACACTTGGGTTGCCCGATTTTGAGCACGTCGAAATAAAAAGAGCGCACAGAGTGGGTAATACAAATTCTGAAAAACCCCGGATTGTCGCAAAGTTTTCTCGCTACAAAGACCGTGAGACCATACTCAAAAAATCAAGACAAGTTTTGGACAGGCATTCACAATTTTCCGTGCGCGAGGATTTTACTGAGCGAGTTCAACTACACAGGCGTGAACTGGGAAAGCGATTAGTTCAAGCGCGAAATCAAGGACAATACGCTTCACTGCGTTTTGACAAGCTATTTATTGATATCGAGGTGTTCAAGTACGACGATTTGACCGGGGAGATTATGAGAATTGGAAATACCCGCGTAAGACAACATACACACATGAACAATAGCCAGCTGAATGTGGTGAGAGGGGATTACCGCGATGGCAGTGAGGCGGATCGGTCCGATGGCGAAAGCGAAAGCCGGGGCAACAGGCGGGGTGGAATAGGATCGAGGTCAAGGCCCAACAGAAAACATTACCATTATAACATGGAATGTGTGTGGTCTTAGGAAACTTGTACAACTGTGACTTTGTAAATTATTTATTTTCATTTGACATCATAGGTCTATTAGATACATGGGGTTAGAAAACAATGAATTTTGTGATTTATTAGCAAATTATACATGTTTTGACTCTGCGAGAATTAAAGTAACTAATGCATATCGTAATAGTGGTGGAATAGCCGTTTATGTAAAAAACGAGCTGTTAAAAGATGGCTTTATTTCACAAATATGTCATAACTATCAGGATTGTATTGTTCTGTATATTAAAAGTTCTATTTATAGCTCTTTAAAGTGGCCTTTTCACAGATTTTGGCATATTTTGAATTTTGTCATTAAATGCTTTATATTGATAAATGTAAACATTGGATCTTAAAAGCTCCAGTAAAAAATCAAAAATAAAATTTAAAAAAGAAGAAAAAGTAGCCGATACCAGGGCTCGAACCAGTGACCCCCGGAGTCCTGGTGTTAGCTGAAATAAAATCGCACTAGCCCTCTCGGCTATTCCACCGGGTATACGCAGTGTAAGTATTTTATACGTTATATAAGCAATCTTCGTAGTTTCGTAAATTTAAACGACAACAACAAAACCCTCCAAATTATTCAATCGTTTCGCGTTGCAACGCTTTATAATTTTTAGGTTTTCAAATCGTCAAAAGATTCATATAATGGCTATATTGGACTATGGTAAATGTTCAGTAATACTGTTGCCTCACAAATATCATAACTAAAACGAAAATTTGCGAATCTGAAACAACTTTTTTCAATTTTGTCAATTTACCAAACCGTGAAAAGATCTCTTTAAAAGATATCATGTTATATATAGCCTATGTATCACCAGAAGGTTCACCAATTTATGAACGAATGAATGAGATTAATGGTATCACTATTATTGACTCCAATATTTCTTCTTCAAGAGTACTTTATGCTGATGCATGTATATACGTAGCAGGAGATTTAAACGCACGCACAAAAAAAATATTAGATTATATACCTGATGATAATGTTGATAACATTTTTAACATAGATGTTGATTATAACACGGATCCTTTTGATCGCACACGTAATAATAAAGACTCTGAACGATATAACAATTTTGGGAAAACACTCGTTGAACTTTGTTGTACGCAAGGTATGCATATTTTAAATGGGCGTAGCAACGATGTTTTTTTAGGAAATTTTACATGTCTTACATATAAAGGCGCTAGTGTTGTTGATTACCATGTTGTATCCACTGGCCTATTTTCTCATATAACTTATTTTTGCGTGGAGATGAGGGACGAGTCTGATCATATGCCTATTAGCTCTAAAATAGTTTTAGGCAAAAAGAAAATCATTCGTGCTAACTTCGTCAATCAATATTAATTAAATAACGGTATCGAACACTATCCAAAAATAGAAAAGTATAAATGGAAAGACGCGCACAAGCAAGATTTCCTGAGAGTATTTGAAAACAGTTTTAACATTCAACATTCGCAAATATTGGAAGCAATCGCGTGCACGGATATTGACGAAGCGATCGATAAAATATTAAATTTATTCAAATACGCTGCATCCAATATGAAGGTTAATTATAAAACAAACTATCTTAATGAAAAGGACTCTTCAGTAAATCAACCGTGGTGGGATAGCGAATGCAACGCGGCTAAACAAACGAAGTACGCAGCATTAAGAAGATTCCGGTTAAGTAATGATATATCGGACTATCAATACTATATATCACTCCGTAGAGGGTTTAAAAACATGTGCTCTGCCAAAAAACAAGCGTATCAAACGACGAAACGGAACGAATTGGTTTTATCGCGTACTAAACCAGAGTTGTTCTGGAAAATAATAAAAGGTAGTAATAAGAAGAACAACAAAGTTTCTTGTAATATAGCTCCATTAGCATGGTACGATTATTTTAAAAGCCTTCTTTGTAAAGACAATCAACCAAGTCTAAATGATATAAACCTAGAGGTTAACGAAACTGAAGAGGATCAAGATCAAATTTTAAACAGAAATCACTAACGAAAAAATAATAAAAAGTATTTCAAAACTCAAAGATGGAAAATCGCAAGGGACCGATGGCTTTGGGCGGAATTTTATAAAAGTACGATGCATCTGATAACACCTTTATTTCGCGATTTATTTAATAAGATTCTTAATACAGGATTTTTTCCAAATACTTGGCGGGATAGTATTATTGTGCCGGTATATAAGTCAGGCGCTACAGATGACCCCTCTAATTATAGAGGTATATCTTTAAATAATGTTATGTATAAAATATTCTCCAATATCGTATACAACAGACTATGCAAATGGGCATATTAAAACAATAAAATAGCAGAATCACAAGCCGGTTTTCGCAAGGGATATTCAACCATTGATAATTTATTTAATCTTCAAAGCATGGTTCAAAAAAATACGTGAAAACCTGGTGGCAGGTTTTATGTGCTTTACGTCGATTTTCAAAAAGCATTTGATAGTTTGATTATTCATAAACTATTTACAACTATGTGTAAAAATGGTGTTAGAGCGAAGCTTTTTCAAAGTATTAAAATCCATGTATTCAAATCTCCGCGGATGTGTACGGATAAATGATAAAAATGTCACGCAAAACTTCAATTGTAACATCGGTACTAGGCAAGGGGACGTAGCCAGTACAATAATTTCTAATTTATACATGAACGCGTTGTCTACCTTTCTAAAATCTAAAGGTCATAGGGGTATTTTTATCACCGAAGACATTTCCGATATAATTTGCATTCTTTTTGCCGATGACGTTGCGAGCTGCGCTGATACTGCGATCGAGCTACAATCACAATTAAACTCTATATCGGAATTTTGTGAAAATACTGGTATGACAATTAACCAACAAAAGACGGAAATCATTGTTTTTAGAAACGGAGGTCCGCTAAGATCATACGAACATTGGGTCTTTAAAAATAATCCCGTAAATGTCACATCTGTATATAAATACATGGGTCTTCTTTTTTCACCTAAATTATCATGGAGAAAAGCGAAAGAAAAACTTGCAGCTCAAGCCCGAAAATCTATTTTTGCTATTAAATCATACCAAAGAAACTTTGTATATTTTTCATACACCGAATATTTTAAATTGTTTGATTCAATGGTAAAACCTATACTTACATATGGCTCTGAGATTTATGGAATAGAATTCTCAGACATTCTCGAAAAAAAAACAAATCGAGTATTGTAAATATTTTCTTGGTGTAAATAAATCTGTAAATTATAGCATTGTACTAGGAGAATGTGGTAGATTACCTCTGTGTATAGAGCATCATGTAAAATGCGTTAAATGTTGGTGTAAATTGATTAGTATGACAGATGATCGATATCCTAGAAATTGTTATATACTGTTAAAGCGACATGACGAAATCGGAAGAACTAATTGGGTGACATCTGTAAAAAATATTTTGTACCGATATGGATTTGGTTTTGTTTGGATTAGTCAAGAGATAGGAAACGTGGAATTATTCTTAATGTCATTTAAACAAAGATTGATTGATTGTAATTCACAGAACTGGATTGAAACTGTAGGAAATTCATCAAGATGTGATACTTACAAATAATTCAAATCTTTGCTAAACCCGGAAAAATATTTGTTTATCGACATAACATTTTATGTTCGAAAGTCAGTTGCTAGATTCCGTTGTTCAAGCCATAAATTAGCAATTGAAACTGGTCGGCATTTAGGAATTTCAAGAGAACACCGAATATGTACATATTGTTCCGTCTATTTTAATAATGTATGTATTGAAGATGAGTTTAATGGGGGTTTTTTTAATGTCCCAAATTCAACCAAGAAAGACAAATGTTTATCTTTTCATGGTACAATGGTGAACAAAATTTCCTAAATTTTTGCAATCTTATGCAAATTTCTGATGAAAGTAAATTAAAAGCATAGCCTTTTTTGTAACTGAAATAATGAAAAAGAAAGATGTAGAACAAAATTGATGTTCAAACTTGATGTAATCACAACTCAAAAATAATAATATGTTGTTACTAATACCCCGGTATATGCTGTATTTTGGGCCGGTGGCCTTTATTTACGAAATAAACGTTTTTTCTTTGTCTTTTCTTTTTGTCCTTTTGTCAAACCACGACATTTAATTATTGAACGGTGGTTAAATGAGTTTTTTTTATATCGTCGACAAGCTTAAGTGATTTGTTGATGACTTACTACGTGCACCGGGTCCGCCTTAAAAGCAAGTCGACAACTGCGCTTCCCCGGACAACTTCCTTTTTATATTTTCACTGTGTATTAATTCAACAAAGAAACAGACAAAGAAACATTTTCCCGATTAAAAAATAGTGGTAAATGTAAGTAAACACAGTATTACAAAGCTTCGTTTAATCTTTATTTATTTGATCCCGTCACAAAGTCAGGGGTAATACACTTTTGTGAGATTGCACCTTGTTTATGGTCACAGTGCAGACACATCTTTCTTGTGCTTAGTTAAAGAAACCGACATTTATCAAAACGTTTATTTTATATTGCTAAGAGTAAATACAGTTTACGAAATGAGGCAGATTTGATAGTGTGGCCCAATCATATCACTCATTAAGAGTGATTTCCCTTGTATTCACTGTAGACACGCATACTCAGCGATCCAACATACTTTGTTCAAATAAGAAGAATTAATCTGAAAGGAAAACTGAAGAAAATATGTAACTTGTTTCACAGTACTGCATTTTATAGCGTTATTTTCGATCGCCAAAACATTATGCTTTTTTACTAGGGTGACTACAAAGTGAAAGTAACCATCACGAAAAAAAAGCATAGCGGAAGTGGTGGCCTGCAACTGGTTCCAGTACAGCGTTACAGAAAATTGCATCGGTATCAGTTGCCTATTTGGCAAACGACGCTCGGTGCAGAAATGACATTTATGTTTGCAATTTGAGAAAACTATGTATGCTCAATATTTAAGAAAAACATTTATAAACAATCAAGTTCTAAATCATTTAAGTTGAAATTGAATTGATATATTTGAATCTACGTCTGTTTTACTTGTCTGTGTATATGTTAGTGATAACAATATCACTTCTTATAGGTGTACACACTGCTTTCTGTTTTTAATAATAATATTCATTCAGTGTGCACCGGTGCAATTTGCCGACACATGTAAGGAGTGTCTCACAACGTATGAAAACACCCCGTATACAGTTTTATGCTATGTTTTTTAAATAAATGAAGTACCGCATGTTTTATAACAGAAACTTTCGCTATATGTATTGTCTTATATTATAACATGATGCTCGCTGATTTTCATGAAGATCACGGAAAAGACAATCGTTGTAAAACAACCATAAAAAGATGTCAATTTAAGAAATGATATCGTTTTTTTCCTAGTTGCATAAACGTCTATTGAATTATTATAGAATCAAAATTATTCGAATCCTCATCATCCCTAGTTTCCTAAAACACTTTGTCCCTAGCAACTATGCCCACCGCCATTGTGGTTATATTCTTACGAATTATAAATAACACATCAGTGTCCATTCTTCAATAAAGAACTATAAATCGAAAGTCATTTCCTAACCAAATAACTAATAATAATATATCTACTAACTAATGTGTGTTATGTTAACAACTTCTATACAAATTATATATTAATATAAACTCAGAGGGGATAATCACGTGATAGTCAAGATGGCAATGACCATGCCGATACAGGTATTTTTCACCGTTTTATACCCTTTATTACTTTTGATTATTTTTTAAATACCGCTCACTTTTCAGCAATATCAGTAAAAAGTGATGAGTGTTTGTTTCGTATAAATATTCGCCTTTTATCTCGACGTTACTCGCTACGAATTTTCTAACGGGAGTTGTAGATTCGTGTCCCCGCTATGAAAATTCATAGCAAGTAAAGTCGAGATATAGAGCGAATACTGTTTGCTGATATGTCTGGAAAGTGAGCGGCATTTAAAAATTAATAAAAGTAACAAAGGGTATACAACGGAGAAGAATACCTGTCTCGGCATGAACGTCACCATCTTGACTATCACTTGATTACACCCTCTGCACTTTCAGATGATTTCGATTATTACTGCGACTCGAGGCTTTTAAGAAATAACCCTCGGTAAATCGTTACCTATCGACAATTAAATAAAGGTAACGTTTATAGTGTTAAGAGTAAAACGAATTTTTTATCAAAAGCACACTAACTATGAACATGTGATGAAAATTAACAGTAGTCACTCCTGGTTTCTGTACCAAAACTTGATGCGAATGGTTTCCCTTCTCCCGAAGGCAGCCAGTGTTTTCCAATAATATTGATCCATGCCGCTGTAGCTTCAAGACATATACTAGATAGCATCATCGGGACATAAAAGGAATAATTGTTTCTATATGCGCGGGGGAACCTCGATTATTATAGATCGGACAGCAGTTCTATTTCTATAGTGTTTTACTTGGAATAACTCGGTATTTAGCCGTGAACAAAACGCGAATGTTATGATCTGAGACTGTCCATTCTACTGTAATAGTTGAATTTAGTACTACGAATAAAACAAGACTTGACTGGAACGAAATTAGTACTGCGTATGTAACAGACTTGACTGTAACCAGTAAGAAATACTTTGAGGAAAAAGGAAGGCCGTAGCTGTATTGTGTAGCTTGGATCGCATGGAGTTAAGAAAATGATTAATGTTTAGGCTATCGTATTGCTTGGGAGGTACCAATGTACAACACCTGAAATAAATACAAAGAACACAACCTGAACGACACTAAGAGGTAAATTTAAATATTAATACAATAACAACAACAGACGAGCAAAGTGTTTACACTTGCACATACATGTATGTGTTATGCTGACACATAGTAACATCATTCGCTACACAATGTATAGAAACTAATTTGTTTAGGTATCAGTTAGAAGACAGAACCGATTTGTTTAAAGGGAAGGGAATAATGAATTTACACCTTGTCTATGTTGTCATCAATCCAATTATCGCTCGTACATCTGTCTATGTTAGGTAATGATGAAATCGAAACTAAAAGGGAAGATCCGTTTATTTTACCAATACTGGAAATACTATGTGTATGGTAATTTTTCCAGGATGCTATTATATGGATGTTATCCATTTGTATTTTTACTATACTATATGAACATATCAATAGCACATATACTAATTTACATTGTGTTTCTAATTGTACGAGTGTCATTTCATTTCCTACAATATTAGATGTACAAGTGTATTATAATCACTGATGGTTATAAAACAAAATGTTCGTATTTTGTGTAAATAGTTGTAACGTGAGTCGTATGGCCTATAAATTGGCATATGTGTACATGTGTGCAAGATCTTTCACCTTTTTTTGCAAATTAATGATTTCGCAAATATAAAAGTCTGACTGTAAAACATACACACGACCAAGATTACATTTTGGATGAATCTACGATTGTACCAGATAAGCCTAAATACGCGATAAGTAAGCCAAAAAGGTATTGTCTTACATATAGAATGCTTTGGTGACGCCAAAAGAAAAATAATCATAGCTTTTTTTTGCTTTTTATTTCGATAAATACATAAAGTGTTGTTTTTTTTCCTCTAAACTATTAATAATATATTGTTAATGTGATGTATTTGACACGGACCGAGCGTATCTCTTTTACACAGTTCACATGTTTGCATGTATTTTGACGAATGTGTTGTGCAGCAAAACATATGCAAACACTCGACAAATAATTATGACTTAAAGAACTCCTGTATTTCTTAATTCTTAAGGGTATTGATTATTGAAATTCAATATCTTTATAAGGATTCTGTCAGATAGAGGGTATTAATAAAACATCAATGGAGTATGATCGTCGCATAATACGCGAACTTATGACAACAATATGAAATCATTATGATATTATTTAATTATAAAAACATGTATTATTATAATATTGAAGAAAATAATAACATTAAAGAAGAGAAATCTTTTGATATGTAACCATGTAACCATGAAAATTATACAAGACCAATTGAGAAGTGTAAGAAAAGTCCTAGAATCAATGCAAAAACATGTTCGTTCTATTAATACTATGAACGCAATGAAAGTTGTTCGAAAATACTTTCAATGTTTAGTACCTGACGCAACGTTAAACTCCAGAATGTACGCATGATTAAACATGACATCTTGGATTGATTAAATATCAATTATTATTTTATAATACAACCGGCCAAACACAAATGCAAAGCGTAGCATCTGTGTCCAAGTTGCTCGTAGGGTACCCTCACCGTGATTGATACATCTCGTAGGGTACCCTCACCGTGATTGATACATCTCGTAGGGTACCCTCACCGTGATTGATACATCTAGTTTACAAGTGTCCATGTTGCTCGTAGGGTACCCTCACCGTGATTGATACATCTCGTTTACAAGGATATACAATATTTAGATAAATCTTAAACGGTAGTATCGGTAACCAGTCCTGTTGGAAGTGCACTACATATGACTCCGAGTTCGGTCAATACACACTTGTCCTGATAATCGGGTTCTTGATTATATATTTCCCAAAGGGAATATAGTATAAAGTTACCCCGACTAATGACCAAAGAGCGTCGCGAGGTTCCGTGTAACCACGTCCAATAGTTTTCTCTAAGGTTATCATTTCTCTAATTACAGCGCTACCGTATTCAGACATACTACTGTAGATTATAAACGTCGCGTGTTGATTTTAAGAAAGAAGCTAGTCTTTATTTTGCTGCAAAATATGTAATATACATTCAATATTAATCGAATATCCTGTTTCACAGCCAAATTTCCAAGACTGTATTCTGCGTCACATATCCTTCAATCGCCACTCCGATTCAAACTTTGCTGATATCAATGTACATCTTTTCGACCAAATTAAACAATGCATTGAATCGGTATAAGATAATGATAAGTAATTATAAATCATTGAATGTTCAAACATACACGAGCCTATGGAGTAAATCAAATCAGTATACAAAGTTCGTAACAGGTCTGCATTAAAGTACTATGCTTTCAAAGTACTAGAATATAATTATTTAAACAATGCATTTCTCTACAAACACAATATATTTGTGTCACATATACATCTCTTTTTTTCTTTTCAAGTTATGCGTGTTAAAACATGTTGAATCATGTTTGGTGCGGGTGGTACTACATTCTCGTTTTTGCGAATATTCCAAGATCGTTTCTGTATTTGTATATTTCACGCAAAATACACGCGTTATGCCCTTAATTGCTTTTGTCGTCCTTGATAAAATCAATTTGATTAAAAAACCAATCCTGCCGTGCACAATTAGATCATAATGATTAATAGGTCGTTTGCTATTTCTCTAAAAAGTTGCTATATGTGGGCAACCGAGTGACATAATTATCATGTCACAAATTCCTTAAACTTCAGTCTAAGTTTCCGTTACAATTTACGATTGTCATAAAAAATACGCAAACAAAAATTCTCCACATGGTATTTTCATTGCACGAATCCAATATTCAGCCCACATATTTTCGTAGATAAGCCAAATGATTAAAATCGTCATAGAATTGGTAATTGTTAAAATGTACGACTTTTGAGTGATCCGGCGGCATAACAACTTCACTGAAATGATGATTTAAACGCTTGTGCAATAAACATGATTAGTAGATGCTTGTGTGAACGGTGTCCTCTGAGATTTGTGCAGTCCAGATTGCTGCTAGGAAACTAATTCTCGTTGAATTTCCAGCATTGTGCTATCCTGAACCGCTGTGCTGAGCCGAGTCTCATAAGCCTGTTTTGTTCGAGGAAAAGATACGAGAGACGCATTATGATGCACGCATTTAACCGAAAATTACTCAATCTCAACTGAGAAAGAAATGAAACCCATACAACTTATTGAAGACATCGCATTAATCGAACCGTTTTATTTTTTTTTTTAAATATTTATATTCATTTCCAAACGTCATAATTACCATCACAATGAAAGTTAACACAGAAACTGTTAACTTGGCATATACTGTACTTAATGAATGTTAGTTTATTTTCAAAATCAGAACTTCTAAAGCGGAACAATACATACTTATTGTTTATAAACAAAGTATCTACTAGTATTTGTTATTAGAAGAGGTTAGATTTTCTGTTATTGACACACAATATATTACATATACTATTGTATATGTCTCACATAATAATGAAAGCAGATTGTTTCTTTTGAATTTAGTCACATATATGTAAAGCAATTGATGTTACTTTTTTGAGTAAATAATTTTAAAACAATATTCGCTTAAAATATGCATGTTTGTGAATATATGTATGTTCACTATATAAGCATGCGTTATGTTCGTGATGGAATTATTTGTCCTTCATAATTGAACTATTTCATTAAATACCAATCCTGTTGCATGATCAGCGCATTATGAGTTATAGACTATAGAGCGTGTGCAATTTCCGTCAGGCGTTTCTATTATTGGGTCGCCGAGAGACACAACTCTCATGTCGCATATTTATTTAAGTACATGGTATGATAATGCGTTTAATTGCCCCAGTTTCATTCGATATTAAAATTTTATTAGTTTTAAGAATTGGCTTGAATGATGCATTCATTATATATATATATATATATATATATATATATATATATATATATATATATATATATATATATATATACATCTGTTTGTTATATATGTCTAATTAATATTTATACTTTACGTATATTTTGATTACGCCTAAGGAATTTAATTTGAATATATTTAAAGTATATGTTCACTTCAGTTGGAATGTTTCATAGAGAATGTTTTACATATTTTACACGGTAAAATATTTTAATACTTATGTTACTATATACAGTAACAAAATTGACTCGAATGCATGTGATCATCGGTCAAAGCAAGGTGATTATCACGTTTGGCCATGCAACAATGTGCTATTCCGTCCTTGTTTGTTATTCCATCCGTTATTTTTTATTGATTTTAAATCACACTTTTTAAACGATTGTATCGAATGCTAACCACTGAAACCAAAAACACGATTTACGAAATCGAATGACTTGTCAGAGCGATTACACAAAATTGATTCCTAATAATGCATGACAAACACACAATCCGAAATAAGTTTTGGAATTTTGGATTCTTTCGCTGCTAAACAATATTTTACTGTTAAATATAAATCCTCCACGACGCAATTGTTGTCCCTAAAATCCAGAAAGTCTAGCTAAAACTGTGTTTCGTCACAGAAATTACGTCACATGAGATACGTTAGGAATTGCTTGATCAATTGAATGAAAATTTAAGTACATAAAGCTGGTTCTGTAATAAATAGAACAGTTATTAAAGTATTAAAAACGTTAATACCATCGTTGCTTGAGGGCTAGAAGTTATAATCGGCCCTGGAGTGAATAATCGCCCTCAGGCCTACCGACTTCGGGGCGATTTTTCACTCTGTGGGCCGATTATCACTTCTGGCCCTCAAGCAACGAGATATTAGCATCTAAATTTTATATCTAGCGCATATTGTATATAGTTTCCAACATTTTTAAGTACATAAGCGTTAACAGATCTCATTAAAGAAAAGCTCCATATTTCATGGTCAGTTCTCGAATCCGTTATTACGCGAACATAGCCAAACCAAAAGTTAAATATATATGATGACGATAAAACAACTGCTATTGGCTAAAATCTTAATAAAATGAGACAAGGCTAAAATGGAAAGAAGCAGAATTTGTATATAACGTTGCAGTATATGAATATATTTCCTCAGATATTTGGTCGTTCAGATTTGTTGCCAGGCAACACATTTACGTTTAATTACTTGAAGGTTGTTTTACTGATATGCTGCCACAAAAAGAAGACGGTCGTACAAATGAGTTGCCATGCAACACATTTTCGTTGGATTGCTTGAAGGTTTTTATACTGATACGTTGTGTTGGTGGGTCTATTTTGAAGTTTATAACGTCCTTCAATGCCTGAATCTGTATTTTGTGAAGACACGAAGTGTGTGCCAGCACCCTAACTAAATTTCTTTTTTTTTCGTACGAATGCTGTGATTATTTTTATTATAGCTGCAATATCCAGCCTTGTGTTATTTTACTTAAAGATATTTTAATTTTGGCGTGATCTTGTGTTGTGGGTTTGAAACCCGGAGTACCCGGAGAAAACCGCACATGTTTGGTATTGTGACCATCAACCAAACTCAAACGAGGATTCATCTTCAACGTTCTTTAAAAACAACAACATCTTATCTATCTGAAAGAAGTAAAGAATTTTCTTAAAATGGTTCTTAGGCATGTTTAGTATTCAATTAAATAAAACTTTCTCAAACGTACACGTGAATGACACTGAACCATTTTGCGAGGAATATATATTTCACTATTTAATTGAAGTTTTAATTAATTCAAATGCTAGTTTGTACATGTCAGGAATTATCAAATGTTATATCGTCGACAATAAAACATGTTGAATTATATTTTCATTAATATAAGTTATACAAATGGAAACCATCTTATTTTATTATTCGTGACCATGCTTTAGAATTTAAAGCACACACCAGTTGCTCTACTTACTGCGCCACTGCGACACATTTTAAGAATGTCACATCAAGTATTGAGAGCATAATGTTCTCAATTATTTTCGTGTTTTTTGTGTGTGTAACTGAATAGATGTCAAGGATTTCCATAAACTATTAGTATTACTATCTCATCATTTGCAATTTAACTTACTGGTGGACATGTGATTGACTGGAGGCACTGTCATTGAAAATTAACAATGGAACTGATTACGATGTTATATTCATAGTAGTTATACATGTGTTTTGTTTAAAAAAAATCCGTTCATGTACTAATCGTTAATCTTTTTGAAATGCTCGTAAGAATATATTTGAATATACAAATGACTTACCTATGGAAACAGATTAACCATCATGAGGCAAAACCCGAACAATGCAGTACAAAACATAAACATTATTACGTAGAGGTATCGATATAGATCGAGTTATTTTATTGCGTATTGTTTTATCTTTAATAAGTAAATATATTCGTTGACTACACACTGCAGCTTAAAGAGCAATCATAGTATACACATATCGCCTATTGTATTTCCCTGCATGCGATAAAATGGCCACGATACCCCTAATATCAGATTACCACAATAAGCTTAATTGTAAATATGTGTGTTAGAATTATCCTAACTTCAAGAACAACATATAGTGGTTGCAATGCGACTTCTCACAGCTTTATCTCGTTAATTTCTCCTGTGAGCATCGCACTACAAATAAGCTCAAAATACCATAAAAGTGTGTTTGTTTACGTTAATTGTGTCTGTTGTCTCTTTAGAAGAGGATGTAAAATATTTAATCATAAATGAAAGTTGTGTTATAGAAACTAATTGTTTTGCAATACGGTTCCATGCTTTATTTGTACTTAGATACTAGTGATTTTATTTTAGTATACCATTATCCAAAAGCTTTTATTATAAAGTTTTTAAGCTGTGTAAAAATGCGCGTAGGTATACTACAATGGGTGACTTATACATCTAATGAACATGGGTATACACTTTTCAGATGCAGCATATACGAAATTGTTGGTAACCAGACCATTTAGAAGTCGTATACGTCTGACTTTGAGTTGGGTCAATACACAGCTGTAATGGTAATTGGGTTCGTGAATATACATTTTCTATAGGGAATATACCAAAACGTTACTGGGACTAATGACCAAAGAATTTCGTAAGGTTCCGTTCAAGAAGTTTCTCTAAGGTTTTCAACGTCCTTATTACAGCGCTACCGTATTCAGATATACTCGAATAAACTGTCGTCGTCGCGTTTCTGTTTTCAGAAGGGAACTGATTATTAATCGTGAAATATTTATACACGTGCATTAATGATTCTGTCTTTGAAGTAAATCAAGTCAGTATACTAATTTTGTAGCATGCGTACGAAATTTCATTATTTAACAACTTTATTTCTACCAATCCAAATATGTTGCTATTTCTGATACAATTTGCAATATAAGTTCCGCCGAAAGAGACACACTTATCATGATGCATAGACGAGTTTCCTAGACAATTAGCCATTGCAAAGTAAATCGAATATAGTGATCTATTTAGCATTTTGATTTCACAAATCCAACATTAAGCCAACATATTGCCGTAGATTAGCAAAACGAAACTGCCGTTCAAGATAAAATGCTTATGGCTAAAATCTGCATATAAGTTGGCAGTGTTAAATTTTAAAGGCATTAGTGTGATGCGTAGGCAAAACCACTCTACTGAAAGAATGAATTAAACACTTGTGCAAGAAGGATGATTTTTATTGTTGGGATTGTAAACTGTGAAATGTGGCAAGTCAAGATTGTTGCCAGGCAACTAATTTCCGTTGCATTACTAACATTGTGTTATACTCCATTTAGGGGAAGAAAAAGATACGGAAGATGCATTGTGATGCACGCACTTAACCAGGCAACACATTTTGTTTGATTACTTGAAGGTTGTTATACTTATAAACTGTGCTTATACTTATCATATATCATAGTTTATTGACAGAGCCTTTTGCCGCTGCATGACTGTATGGATTGACCCGCATCTGTGACCTTTGACTTTCAGGGAAAAAGTATGATTTCGAGCCAATTTATAGGGTGTTTACCGAATATATCATTGAGATCAAAATAGGCCTGTATAGGGTTGCTAATTAGACCTTAATGTGAACTTGAAGAAAATTCCAAATACATTAATGCCTGAGTGCCTTTGTCATCGAAAGTGAGGGCCCAATACAAATGCAAATATTTACCTCTGCGTACAAGTTGTTCTTAGGATATACAATACCCTTGAAAGATACATCTCGTGTACATGGGTATACACTATTTAGATAAAGATTCAACGAGATCATTGGTAACCAGATCTGTTAGAAGTGGACTACACATGACTCCGAGTTCGGTCAATACGCAGCTGTCCTGATAATCGGGTTCTTAAATATGCATTTCCCATAGGGAATATAGTATAAAGTTTCCCCGTCTAATGACCAAAGAATTTCGCGAGGTTCCGTGTAACCACGGCCAAAAGTTCTCTCTAAGGTTATCAATTACATAAGTGTAGCGCTAGCATATTCAGAAATAAGCGCGTAAAATGTTAACGTCGCGTGTCTGTTAAAGAAGCTGGTCATTATCTGGCCGCAATACAATGGAACAAAAATACGTGGAAACCATAATAATCAAACATCTTCTTTACACGTCCAGAATTCGAAGACTGTATTCTGTATCACATAACCTTCAATCGCCAATCCCAAATATACTTTGCAGAAATCGATTAAAATGAATATCTTTTCTACCAAAGTAAACCCATGGAATCAGTTATAGTGTATCGCTTCGTAATTTTAAATCGTTCAATGTTCATACACACGATTAACTTGGTTCTGACAAAGGAGTACATTAAGAAAGTATACTTAATAGTATCAAACATTCATTAAAGTACTCAAATCTTCGAAGTACTAGTTTATTATTATTTAACATATTTTTTTTACACACAAAATGTATTTTTGAAAAATAATCTTCTTTTTCTTCAAGGTGTGCCATTTAAAAAATGATTTAATTATGTACAGTTGATTTGGTACTAAATTCATTTTTGCACATATTAATGTACAACTGGAAGTAAATTCACGTTCTGAACTCAACATCTCTGCTGAAAACATGAATGTAACCCTAGTACAAGTGAGAGTCTTTCTTTTGTATATATGTTATCAGAGAGTGAGAGTTTTTGTGCGCTCATCATTTGTTTCAAGGCAACTTATTTCCGTTTGATGTCAATGGGGATATTATACTGATAGATTGTGCGGAAACGAATCTCCTTTTATAGACCGCAAGGAAAATATATAGACGCATTATGTTCACGCAGTTAACCAAAATTACTCAATCTCAGTGGAGAAAGAAATGAAACCGATAAAAACATATTGCCAAAAATACACCTTTTAAACGTTGTTTTTAATTTATATTTCAAAACGCTATATTGCTTCAAAATGAAAGCAAACACACAAGACACAGTTTAATTCAATAGCATAAAGTATAAAACATTTTGTTTATTATCAGAACCAGACAACGACATACAATAAAAATTGAGCAAAATAACACATATTTAAGCGATCACATGGGACTAAGATTAGCAGAAAGTTCTAAAATTTGCTTTTAATTAATCATACATGTGAATAAAATAATGTATCTAATACGTTGACTACTTTATCATTTGAAATAATACTTGGTGCTTATTTAATAACTTAAATCTATCCTTCCGCCGATACACTTAATTATCATAGTTCATATTCCTTTCCGTATCTGAAAGAATGTGTTTCCTGATAATTTACCATTGCCGTATTTTGGGCGAAGAAATGATGGTCCATATAGAATGTTCCGTGAACAACTCTATTTTTAAGCCCGCATATATTCGTTGAATTCAAAACATAATTTAAGTCTAAGATTGATTGATTTGGTGGCTAAATTCTTTATATAGTTGGTCAGTGCCAAAATGTATGGCATATGACTGTTGCTGCGGCATAATCACACTACTTAAAACATGACTTAAAACTTGTGGAAATAACATGATTGTAGATACGTTTGCAGTGTAAAAACGGTTTTCTGTGTGACTTGGCCAGTCAAGATTGTTGCCACGCAACTAGTTCCTGTTGCATTACTAGCGATGTTTAACACAGACACACTGTGCTTAGCAGAATCCCATGACAATACGTTGCAAGCAAAATGTTTGGCGGATGCGTTATGATGCATGCAATCAACAAAAAATTCACTCGATTACGACGTATTAATAAATGAGGCCCAGACAATTAATTGAAAAATCGCGGAAAGCGAGCTGTTTTAACCGTCCTCATTTGCTTCACAATAAAAGCTAACACAAACAAGCTTTCTATTCAAAGGCATATACTATATGAAATATATTAGTTTATTTTCAAAATTATAGTTTTAGAGCGAAACAGCATAAACTAAGGGTTTATCAAACTATTTCTGCTGTTTGTCTTAAAAGAGGTTTGATTGTATATTATTGAAAAATTGTACTATCGCATAAACATTTTTAGATGTCACACAAAATAACGAGAAGAGGGTATTTTAAAGTTTTCTTTTAATTAAATCGCACATATGTTAGGGAATTACTGTTTCTATTTCTTATATAACATTTATTTAAACTATATTTTCTATATAAAAAACACGCTTGCGCGTAAATCAATATTTTCGTCGATATGTGCACTTTATAAGCATGCGTCATGTCCTTAATGGCATTCTTCGCCCTTGAACAATGCAATGCTTTATCATAAAAATACCATTGCGACCGAGAGATCAGCGCGTTATGATGTATAGAGCGTGTGTAATTTCCATTGTGTGTGCCGCAGAAAGACACAATCATCATGTCGCATATATTTTTACGTTTATGATATGATTATGTGTTAAATTGCCAAGGTTGTAAAGAATATTTAAAGACGTAGTAGTCTTAGTTATCAGCATTACATTGACTACTGCGTTAATTCTATTGTTATATACATATTATTTCTATTTATATTTGAGTATATATTTATTGCAAGTAAATTTATACTTCAGTTGGAATAATTCGCATTTTGTTATGAACATGTTTGTTATAAATTTTCAAATAATCGCTGCCAAAGTTGCCCTGCAAAATGAACATTGCCAATGAGTGAAAAGAAGAAGTCATTGACCAAATAGCATGCTTAGTGCACAACAACATTATTCAGCCAACACATATTCGTAGAATGATATATAAGTGATTAGGCTCAAAACCGCTCTTAAGAAAGCATTGGACTGGAGATAATGTCATTGACTTCATTGAATTTAATTTGGTTGAAGGAAAGTCGTTGACTTGATGGAACGCCATTGACTGCAGTAGATGTCGTAAAGTGAGGGGATGCCATTGACTGCAGGAGATGTCGTAAAGTGTATGAAATGTCCTAGACTAGAGGGAATGTGGTTGAAAACTAGCAATATAACTTAGCTGATGACGATGTATTATTCAGACTAGTTATGCATGTGTTTTAAAACAAGCTCGTTTATTTCGTAAAGTAATCGTATTCACTTTGAAATGTATGTGTAAACATATTTGAATATAAAAATAATGGGACTTAAGAATAATCGGAACCATTATTAGGAGGGAAACCGTAACGAAGGAAAACACAGTAAAAACATGTTTAAATATAATAGGGGTATCGTTTTAGGTCGACTATCATGATTGCGTAATTAATTTAAGTATCAATAAATATTTAATATAATCGTACTCTACACAATGCAGCTTTAACAATCTAAATGAAATCACTTATCGAGGTATACACACATTACATGTTGGCTTGTCTTTGTATTCAATAAAATTCCCACACTCCCTCTGTAATCAGATTACCACAAGAAGCCTTATTGACTTTGTCAATATTTGTCTAGGAATTGTCTGAAATTCAATAACAACATATGTTGGCTACATGATGCTTTGTACAGATTTATCTCATGAAGCTCTCTTGTTTGAATTGAATACTATATTCACTAAAGAACAGTATTATATTGTGTATTACACAATTGTATTGTTGCATTTGCTGTTTCTTTAGAATAGTATGTAAGATATTCAATAATACATTTAGGTTGTCTAAGAAAACAAAATGAACAACTTGTTTCTGATGAATATCGGCACGTCGATGCAATATTTTGAAAAAAATAATCCAAACCGTATGCCATAAAACTGTCTCTTTCAAGCCATATGATTCATACTGCCGATTTAGCATAAGTAATTGATCAGATTTTTACCAAAATGCTTTGATTTTATTTTGCATATTCACAAAATTTCGTCTGCTTAACATCGATGGCAATCAGACATGTAAGACACAGTAATATGGGTTCGTTTCGTTCTATACATAGATGGTGACGTCACTACGTTATTGTCAGCATCACATTCCACTGGTTTGGGGAATTTTGCTTCCGCCAAAGTAGTTCTGCGTATGAATGAAAATGTTAATAATGAAAGAAAAATCGTTTTTTATTGTGTTTTTAAAACGGAATGTTGTTTAAAGAAATGTTATTAAATCATGTTTAAATGTGATTTTAATTCTCTATAAAGACTGATAGCGATAATCAGAAGCACGATTACCTGACCTACTTTTGCTTTCACTTTTCACTCGTAAAAGAAGTGCTACCCACAATTCCTTTCGCGTTAGTATACAGGTCAGTAAGACCGGTGTGTACACAATGGGTTCGTTTTAGTCGATAAATAATTGTCTTGATCCTTGCGTTCTTGAATATACCTTATCCAAAGGAAATGCGGAGGAAATCTATTGTCTGACAAACAAATGATTTAGTATATGACAGAGACCGGGGTCCTAGGTATGTTTTTGTGACGGTTATCGATTATCTTTATACATTTAGCGCATTTGGAAAAGTTGTCAACACAGGCGAAAGGGCTTGTCATTAATTAGACAAAATAATGTAACAAGTGCATGGTTAATAAACCAGGTATGGGTAAGGTATACAATATGATGTTTGTGCAGCATTGTTATATTGCATACAAAGTTCAAAACTGTTTGAATGGAGATTACGGCAAGATTTAACACAATAGAAACTATTATCAAACTAAAAAAAGTTAATTAAGTACAGATATCGTAGTTGGAAGAATGATGTGTTTGGAAAAACAAAAGTGCGCTTTCGATCAGTATACGAGTATTATTTGTATATGTAAGATTCCGATTATTAATTGCCGGAAACTATCAGTGAATTTACAACCGTATTATAAAATGTATATTAACTAATAAGAGCTGTTAAACCACAAGAATTCATTCATCGCGGCAAGTTGGTATTTGAAAACACAATTCAGAAATATTGAATCATAGCACTGGTTTTAATCAATGAGCTTAACATGTATACTTTATACTTCATAATTAAATGTGTACATAACGCATTTGGTCTATGTGCATACTGCGTCATTTGAGTTCCCGATGCCATAGGTTTCCTGTGGGATTTGATCTCCTCGCTCAGTTGCCTGGCAACAAACCGCGAAAGAATAACTAACAAGTTATTTTGGATTTATGTAGGAGGCGTATTAAGTTTCAATCATCAGGGTCCTCTTGTTGATTGTTTTGAGACACACGTATGTTACACATACTAGTATACCTCATATTAACGCATACAGTGAGCAACATTAAAAGTACAAGCAACGTCTGTATACTAAATCGTTATGAAATACTGTCTCGGAACAAGACATCAAATGTATTGATTTTTTACGAGAGTCAATGTTTACGCAGAACTATTTGAGACATTAACCGATGGCGGATGACATATTTATGAACAGACGTTCAGCTTTCAGCCGAAAGATTATTTATTGGAAAGGAAATAATTGGCTTCGTCAAGTTTGTGCCAAAACTTGGCATGCTTTGATTACAAAATAAGTATGATAATATCTTCTTTAGGTTATACTGTATTTCAGTGTTAATGAGTAATGTATACATTCGACAATGATATATTTTTATTAAAACCATAGTACAACACTTATTTTGAGTAAAGCTTATATTCTTGTTACACATAAAGAGAATATATACCATTAAAAAAACGAAGCAATACATATATTGTTACATTGAAGTTGTACAACATTTGAGGTGAAACAACGTTTGCATAATGCTGATTGATGACAGTCATTAAAATTCATTATTTGTTCATTCAACTCATCTCAGGCAATATAACTTCGTCACAATTAGATTAATAATTCTCTATGACAGTATTTCAGCTTACTATTTATTGCAAATAAATGATGAACATTCTTGTGTAGGAATGCTTACTTAAATGTATTCAATAGTTCTCAAAATGATGTGATTCTTATTTACACAAGATTGCATGTTTGACGTCATTAATTGAAACCATGGTGTTTATATTCGATAAACTAACAAATTTCAAAAGTCGCAATGTGATGTTCTGTTTGCAAACTAGTTGAATAAAGAAACATAAAAGTTTATTTTTTTTACATTTGTATCAATAAGATGTATTTTACGATAATGTGCTTGCTTGTTGTAGGTTGGTCCGTCAGTTATATTCATTTAACGTACAATTGCATATGCTCAACAATCATTTATTGTATGATTAAACTTTATTTTGTAACTTTATTTTTTTTCTGATTGCATATTTTGGGGAAATGTTATGTTCAACCCTGGTGCTAAAATTAGATACATCGAAACTCTCTTATAAGATTGAGCCACCTTTTGATGACCAACGATAAAGATTACATAACAAATATTTTAACGTCATTTATCACGTTATCCCTATTATTGTTTTTTTTAATATGACTGTGTTAGTACAGTTTTACCAGAGCGCAGCGAATATATCTTCTACGAACTTAAATGGAGTTCCCCTTTGTATGTATTTTAATAAATAATTAGAATTTTACAACTTAATATTCTCTGGATCTCCATCGAGTTGGTGGGTTATTGGCGATACACACATGGCCATAGCATGATTATTTGTTGTTGCTTTTACTTAACACACAAAACGTTGAATGAAACAAAGTTTAATCATCATAATTATATAAGTATAAGGATAACTGGAATATGGTACATAAATGTGTGATTGAGATAAGACATTTGTCATTTATTAGTACGACCAGGTTTACACATACTCTTGTAACTTTATTTTTTATTAGAATGTACTAATTTACCTTTTGGCGCTGTTTAAATTATATACATAAAAATAACAAACAGAATTCCACTATATCTAATGTCAACACAACTCCCAAAATGTCAGTTTTATTCCATTTCTTTATTTAGTAACACAAGCTTTATTACATGGACTGAAGCTGATCGTTAGTGTTTGTCCTGAAATACACTTTACGAAAGTATAAAAAGCAGTGCCAATTATTTGATGAAAGCACTCTTGAATTCTTGTATGCTTTCGTGAAGGATAAATTTTCTAACCCATCCTGTTTTAAGATCGATAACCTCCAAGCTATAATCAAATCATCAATAACTATTTTCACTAATTTCTGCTTTTTTTGTATCATTGTGAATGATATATATTTCTGTTATAAACCATCTCCTTAGGGCTTTTGATGTCGCTGGTTTGTGTATTTGACATAATTTCTAATTAATTCGATGATGATTGGAATAAAAATCAGTTATGTTCTTACATGATCCTCATCACAAATACAAAACAAACTTAACAGTGTCAAACGTATTTCAGCAGAAACACGTTAAAAAAATGTAATGGTTCATGTTTAGAAAATTAAACTAAATGTTTTGTTATTTATTGTAAGGAACACAAGCAACAATCGCGAAAATGAGTTAAATCAGCGTCTTCGATATATTCACCTGTAAATGCCTCTACATGCCCGTTGCTATATTCAGCTTTATAATTGCGTTAATTTATTACCTTATTATCTTATATTAAATATTTATGTTGCTCTGTTTTAAACAAACACTATTGGCATCTGGTGAAATGTATTGTCTGGCTGAAATAGATATCTACATTACGAGCCATGAATAAAATGAAATGTTGTTTATATGAATCTGTGTGTACCGATCTAATTACATTTTTTATGAAAACGCAGATAATATCAGCAATCTATACTGTGATATAATTATTTCTGCTTTTACAGTATTATAGTACGACCGACGCGTTGAACATTTCCCGATTACACATACTATTTAAGTAGTCAGGTAATTAATGTATACATGTACATTCATTCGGCGTGACATTGGTATAAAACATAATAAATCCGTATCATGTGTGTTTCCTTTGTTGAAATCGATGCACATATTTACGCCGTAAGCCAGGTTTTCATTTGGCGCTTTCGTTAACATTCGCAAATATGTGAAGGTAAAAGTACTCACAAATCATGCAATGGCATACGTATGTACCATACCGATCTTTATCCTGTCACATGCCTTTAAATCAGCCCGGTAACCAGGTAACCTAATATCCCAAAATATATAAGGCTAGATGACCACGTGACCTCGAATATCCGTCAGGCGCTCTGTTTTACTGTGAAATGACGTCATTTTTCCGACGAAATGACGTCATTATTCCAGCAAAACTCTCCAGTTAAACTCTTTCACAGTGTAAATAAACGGTGAAAAAAAAGCATAAAAAAATGTGACATGATAAATAGAATAATAGGTTGGTGACGTGGATGGAGAATGATTATCTGGCTCGTCGGAGGGTCTTATCGTTCTATTCGTCTCGCACATTTGCCGATATTCTTCATATAGATCTTTGATAAATTATTCTGCTCATACTGTTTGAAATATTTATGAACATAGGCCCGCTGTGTGACTTTCAGATCATATTTGCCACGACAAATAACTGGATGTGTCGCATTCGTGTCAAATATGATTATAAGTTGATTACTCAGCATCATATTTATGCGAGACGATTTTGTGCTTGATGTCGTATAAAATTCAGATGATTAAACGGGGACTATGCCAACAAAATAAACGCCAATCGGTAATTTAAGTCTGTTTTAATAGTATAGAGTCACATCGATATATACAAACCCGTATATAACAACATTTCGAAAGCTGTATATGCCTTGATATTAATTTCGAAAGAGGTGCGAAAACGGATCCACAAAATGCATGGTGACATTTTGGTGCAAAAAGGTTCGGGTGGTGGGAGCGCGGAAATATGGATAACTTTAATAACCAATCCAAAATATAACCGTATTCGGATAAAGATAACCGAAGTCTAATACCTAGGCTAATTCTTATTCAAAACTAAACCAAAACGTGCACCTGTTCAGATATCTATTTTTTTGCTAACAAAATAAGATAACCTAAAATTGAAGATAACCAACAGTTATTCACATTTTTACAATTGGCTACTGATCTCTATTAATGGTTGGCGTATATGTATGCTTTGTGTGTACTTCATACATTTTTCCAAAAGCAATACCCCCCCCCCCCCCCCTCCAAAAAAAACAACAACAACGGAAAAGAAACATGCAAGAACACTTATCTTTTAGAAAACAATTTTGTAAATTGCAGTTAAAGTGTTTATGAACAGATTTATAAACACATTTTTAATAAGTTTTTATTTAAATTAAAAATGAAATGGTTAATGTTAAGCAAGGTTAAAATAAATGCATTGTTATTTATTGTAAGGAATACACCCAACAGTCGTTAAAAGTTATATTTTGGATTCTAAAATTGTTATTGGATCAGTTACGATAGTTTCATGAAAAACAGTGATATGTTCGATCTCGGACACAGGTGCGAAACTAAAATTTGAAAAATATTGTTTCACAATTTAATAATATAAGAGAAATTTAGCAATCTGTACATTGTTTGATAGGCCACAGATAATTGTTGAATCAATGTAAACACATCTTATGGTTGTGTATGCACGATGTACAGTAATGTAAGGTTCAACATGATTGGCTTGATAGTTTATGCAATGAAGATCTAAACAATGAAAAAGCGTTTTTTAAATACATATAGTTAGTTATCCAAAATGAAAGGAAAACATTAATATTGTTATCCGAAGACAATTTCTTTAAATTTCTATTAAAAATGCACACTCAATTGTGAATTAGTTGTATAACACTTTGAAAAGAAAGTGGCGAAGGCATTTATACCATCAAAAAGCATAATTACGAAGTAATATGGAAATTACTGCAAGAATTGTCAGTTTAGGAGTATTCCAAACATTGCGCCAAAGGAATTTTGGACTATTCGATTGCGATATTCTGTCTTACTTTAATGAAAAGCTTTACGTTTTTTGCGAAGTGTTTGATTTTCTAAAAGATACATGTCTTAAGTGTTGTTATTCAGTTTATTTGATGTATTTACTACTTTGGAGCGATTTTTTCGCCATTTCGTCGGGAAAAGTTTTGTATCGTCTTTATTTATTTCTAGTTTATATATGGTATTTTTAAATAAAGGTCCTTTTGATACGAATCTGAACAATACTATTGAGTGTTACAATTCATTTTGAAAGCGACTTTTTCGTTATTGTTCACACTATGCTGTTGTGCAGGAATGTTGTCGGTTGTATCACTTGTAATGTATTAGTAATATATATTGATTTTTTAACGGTCCCTTTGAAATTTTTAAGAAGAGAAATCGACTAAGTAAAAAATTCAGTAATACATAATGATAAATAAAAAACGAAACAAAAATGTTAGATTTTTCGCTTTCCATGAGGATTCTAGTGTTTTCATTTTTGTGTATTATCTTAAACACTACTGTACTAAACACTTTGTTTACATATCTCATTGACTCGTGTAGTTTCTACCAGATGCACTTAATTTCAAAACCTCGTCGAGCATTAAAATACCACATTCCAACACCGTCAAATTATTCATGCTTCAACAGATGAGAGAAACAGATTCATTATATATTATCAAAAATATCGATGAAACATGTTTGTAATCAAACGGTTACATTATTAACGAAGTAATTTAATTATGTTCGTATCTGATAGTTATTCGTGATTACCGTCATTATACCACCTAACGATGAAATAGTAGGATTATTATGTCGCTTTTTAATGAGATATTCCGGATTGAGAATCGGTAAATGTATAGAGTTTTTTTTTCAAAACACTCGATTAATGCAGCACATGCCGCATTTGTGATGCACATCACACATGTATACTTAAGCTTTTAAAATTAACTCGAGAAATACTAAGGGGGTAAACACTTTCGGTCGTTAAAGCTCGTTTGCATTCCCCACATTTTCCGGGAATTTCAAACTGGACGAGACAATTATGATCATCAATTTGCGAAACATGGGAAATAAACATTAAGAACTTTTATACACACGCAATTCTCAGTAATGATGAACATGTCATTTAGAAGGATAACAAGAGTTTGAATGATATTCTTTCTTTTTTAAATCATCGATTTGGAGCTCATGTTACTGGCATAGTCCCTTTAAGCATTTATGGTACAAGTAATACACATGGTGATGTTAATAGAGTAACTAGTCAGAGATGTTTTGTTTCTTTGAGATAACCGATAAGCAACGCATTCCGTATACAAGTGTATATTTTTATACATGCATTAGGAATGATACACTTTTGTTGTGTTTTCCTTTCAGTTTTAGTTGTGTGCTTGTCGGTATGGGTTTTGAAAAGTACATGATATTTTTGTTTTATTTTATACATTTGATTTAAACATATTGGAGAGTTTTCTAAAATGCTAATAAGTGCTTTTCACCTTCGATATTGTACCCGCGTTTCCGACTTTTATAGCGTTATTATAGGAAGCTCTCAAAGGCTTTGTCAATTTTGTGTCAAACAATCTGGAGAAAACAAACATATGAGCATTATATCGCTCACGGAATTTGCACAACTGCTTCTCAAACAAAAAAAATGGTACTGGCCGATCATCGCTTATAATATTTATGAAGTATGCCAGACAGTTTTTTGAAAGTTGCTTTACCTAATCGACTGTTTTTGCTGTTTCATGGCCACTGTAAGTGTTTGATTCCAGTTAAAACTAGTTGGTGCAGTATACCAGATGAGCTATTTGACATGTTTTGGTTTTTAAGGAATGCTTATAAACACGTTTGTGTACAAAAGACAACTATATTTTACTTTCGTTAAACGCAATGAAGATATCGTTAAAGACAGATATCATAAAGTGCCTTCAACTTATTGGATTTTCTTATTCCCGCAATCAATACATTGTATACAAGCGGAACAAGAGTGCACTTCCGTTCGACTTTCCAGTCCTCAAAGTGCCTGATATATATTGAAATTATAATGTGTATGTTGGAGGAAATACATTTAATTTATGCATCTGAATGTATGTTAAATGTTGTTGTTTTGTGCACTGATTATTGTATGGACTATGGCATTTTTGTCCAAATTTACCATTTTACAATTGAATAGGCACTGATTTAATCTTTTTGATCTTTTACACTTATTTGTAGCATGGAACTATATATCGTATTAATCCATTTCATCCATTCCAATCACATTAATGCTTCGGCATGATATATTAAAACCGTAATTGCTTTTCAATCTATTTAAAATATTCCATTCATACTTCAAATGCGCCTTCTGCCCTACACCGTATGATATGTATGGTGGTTGTGTACAGTATCCTTTTTCATTCACTCCTCACCACTCCGACCATTAATCCAACTATTATGGAATATTACCACTGTCACCCACACAAAATGTCTCTTGAGATTGCTATGATGTTTAAAAACAGAACTAGTTGTGACAGCTTTCAACTAATATTTGCATTTGCGTAACAATTGCGTGGTTAATGTTATGTTCTAGAGGAATCAAAGGAAAGGGGCAAATGCTATTGGAAAAATATTTCACGACTTATGTCGGCGCCGGTAATGTGTACGGGAGGCTTATAAGAGCGCTCAACCACGGAATCTGTATTAACAGTTTCAAGCTCTACCAACTGAGCTTGCTAATATCCGTCTAAATTCTACTTTGTAATGATATGACTCTCGTTTTGCGAAACAATAGCTTAATGCATGTGCGTTAAGTGTCTTCCCAGATTAGCCCGTGCAGTTCATGCAGGCCAATCTGGTACGACACTTTCCACCTTGACTGGATTTTCGGTAAGAGGGAAAATTCCATAAAGCGGGAAATGTTGTCCTTACTCTCGCACAGGCTGATCTGGGACGACATTTAACGCACGTGCATAACGTCCCCTTTTTCTCAGAGTGCGACTTATAGAGAAAGCTGTAATATGAGCATCGGGTCATTTATGAAAGTACTCAGTCTCCTAAAATGTGTGGATGTGTATGTATCCTAGCAACTATAAACATATTCGTAGCAAAACTCATAATACCCTGCATGTATATTGATAGAAGATACGGTAATGCAATCAACAGTATGGCCACTGCCTGGATGACACATGTTGTCTGCATGAATGCAAAGTGTGGACGTGATGAACGCAGGTGTTACAAATCGATGGAGGATGACAACTTATTGTCTCCAATATTGAATTGGGAAACTTTAAAAACCAATAAGGACAGATGTGAAGTATGTGGGCTGATGCCAGTATAGTGCTATTTTATAAGAGTCTAATTACGACCGTTATAAGAGCTGAAACTATTATATTAAGCGAAATCAGCATATGTGCTAAGGGAAATATCAATTTATTACATATAAGGCTCTTATGACATAAGGATGTTTTAATCGATGTTGGTTTAGAATATTGTAATTCACTGATTTGAATACGACTGGTTTGTATATGAAACGATCGATTCCCCATACGGATATACGAATATCACAAGCTGAAAATCAGTGATTTAAGTCAATGGTTACCCATAATATCAATTTATAACTTTAGGGTCGAATACGTGCGAAAATGTTAAATAGCAACATCAACATTTGTCACCTCCATGTTGATGTTTGTCACCTATATGTACAGTGATGTCACCTATATGTTACAGTGATGTCACCTATATGTTTACAGTGATGTCACCTATATGTTACAGTGATGTCACCTATATGTTACAGTGATGTCACCTATAGTTACAGTGATGTCACCTACATGTTACAGTGATGTCACCTATATGTTACAGTGATGTCACCTATATGTTACAGTGATGACACCCCTCTATTTCGCAGCAAAGTCACCACTTTGCCACTGTGATTTCAATCAACTCTATGTAACAGGATGTCACTAGGATTGTAATTCTATTAATATTTCTGAAAACTCGATCATGATATTTTCAGCCTCTTCCTTAATCATTCATAAATTTCTATTTTTTAGGCAGCTCGCGATGAGTGACGTCGGTATCGCGGTTGGTGAATTGCACTGATCGTGATCGCGGTGGTCGTGATTGCCGTGCTGATCCGGTACTTCGGAATCTATCGATATTCCTGCTTCGCCAGCAGCGAAGAGACGGCGGTGCTGACGAAAAACGAGCATATAATGGATACATGGTAGGTAGAATAGTGATAGTTGTTTCATGATTTCTTTGGAAAAAACAACAACTTATCCGTGAGGTAATCACAACCCTGATCACTTCCAATATACGGGCTACATGCTGGGTGGAATTGTCACTTAAGTTGTGATCATTATCATTAACGACATTATATACCACTTGTGTTGTAATTTAAGTAATCTTTGATGAGATATAGGATAGAGGATTTTGAATGCATTTCCATGCCAGGATGTTGATGTGAACAGCTAGATTAAATAACACTGCACTAGGAAATGGTCTTAATGCATGTGCGTAAAAGTGTCGTTTCAGATAG